>NW_028281243.1:315000-557500 GCF_059751285.1 Brachycentrus maculatus
TTTTACGATTAATATTTCTGAGGCTTGATCTTTTGTACTGTGTAGAAATTTCTATCTGTGGGTTATAAATTATGTATATATTGTTACGAATCGATAAACCATGCATGTATGTATATGCAGTGTAGTAACGCAAACATACATTAAGCCTCTCTCTCTTAGATTAATCCCTCGTATAAGGTCTTAAGTAAAAAGTACCGCCAAATTCTTGATAAAGTTGTTGAATAAAAAAAAAAACGAATAAACCGCAAAGCCTTTATTTTAAAAGCTTGTCTGCAGGTAGAATGAATTAATAAAAATACCCGCAAAGCCGATATTTTAGAAGCTTGTCTGCAGGTAGGATGATGCGGAATGCATCGAAATACATATATGTATTTTAAGAAAAGGTGGTATTTACCAAATAAAACTTCAATTGAAAATATTAAAAAAACACTTATCTTGCAAATTTGTTTCCAGTGAATAACGTTCAGATTTTCTTAATCAAAATGTCACCAAAGCGGCTGCAGAAGGAAAATCCGTTACATTTGCAAACGATATAACGAAGTAACATGGTACCCAAAGTGTTTTGAAAATTTACATTCAGGAATGTGTAATCGGTTTATTTCTAATATTTTAATTTTTGTTTGGTAAATTGTAACATTATTCTAATTCACTGCACTATTCTATAATACTGAGATAAATATATTATATTTATATAGGTGAAAAAATATATTTCACCTAAACATGTAATTTATCATCTCGTAAGAATCTCGTATTATGTTCCCTCAAATACAAAAAAAGCCTCATAAGAAGCCCTTCTGTAACTCAAAAAAAAAACATTAAAAAATCCTTAAATTTTTTAACTTGATGTTTTCCAAGCGATTCGAAATGTATTTTTTTTTGTTTTATTTGTTTGTGTTTGTGGGATATTTTGTATTAATAAGACCTGATCGATACATTGTGAACACAATCGTGCAAATAATATATTTGTATTACATTCATAGTAACGAGAACGTTTGTAGACTTGTGTATATATTATTCATGAGATTTATTTTACCCTTTTCGGCTCTTTGTATCAGAAATATTGACGTTGTTATATTTTAACAATAAAGTTCAAATAGTAAAAAATAACAAACCACAGAATATAAGTAGTATTTGGTGTAACTCGCAACTTGTGAAATTTGTGCTTTTTTTATGCAGTAACTGCGACTTACCTGAAACAAAAAATATAAATAAATCATTAGCAAATAATTCTTTTAGTTTTTTATTTATTTATTTCGTCATATACATAATAACAAATACCAATTTACAATAATGTAATGGATTCGGACCTTACATACTAATAAAAGAGTTTCTGCTCAATAAAAAGCTTCTTTTCATCTCACCAATAGATATCTCTAGTGAAGTTCTAGTGATTCAAGAACAATGTTTCAAAATTAGTTCATAAACATAAATATAGAAATTCCATGAATTTCAGTAGTGTGGTTGTCAATAATGGGTAAAATGGGGGAATATTACACGTGTGTAAAGCGATCACTTAAACCAGCCTATGACGGTCGTCAGCCCCGTAAATGTTAAAAACAGCAACTTTGAGAAAAACGAGTTTAAGGTTAACTTATAATGATGCTTTTTGCCAAAACATGTCGCTCACTCCTTTCAAGAACGTCATAAATCAAAAAACTTGATTTTTCAGGAGAACGTTTTTCATGTTTAAAAATATTATACAATGTATTAAAAATAAATGTCAAGCCACTTATTGAACTTTTTATTGTGCAACAGATCTTTTTAGGTAAAACCTGAAGATTTTTCTCCATTTGAAAAATATTTAGTATATTTAAAAAAATTAATTAAACAATACCTTTTCTTCAAAATGCAAAACAACACTTTCTGTAGAGGTTAAATATTAAGTTAAAAATATGCCTCTTTTACTGGGATATAGTTCATTATCTAGGAATTCCGAAAACATGCACAAACTGAATATTGTCGATTTTTGATTTATGACGTTCTTGAAAGGACTGAGCGATGTATCAAATAAATACAATTTTGCGGCTAATTGGATAATGAATATCTCGGTAAAAGAAAGAGATAGAGCAAAATCTGTAATTGTATATAACGTTCTTGAAAGGACTGAGCGATGTATCTAATAAATACAATTTTGCGGCTATTTGGATAATGAATATCTCGGTAAAAGAAAGAGATAGAGCAAAATCTGTAATTGTATATGATAGAGGCTAGTTATAAGAATGTTTTGAGCCGTTTATGCCAAACAGCCGCAACTTGAGTTACGGCCAGTTGCCTTTACACATTGGTTAAGAGAGGTAGTGAGAAGATGAGCTCGCTGGAAATCGCAACACTGAGCTCCAATGATGCAACATGTCCAGACTTCATCTGTGCTGCACAGTCAGTCTTATAATGAGGTAGGAGCTCTTCATCAGCCTCTCCCAGAAGCCTGCCACTCATGACTTATAAGCTCATCCCAGTGCGATATGCGTGCTGAAGCAAACACATCACTTGCTATAAAGTACATTTGTTTGCGTATATAATAAAAAGTGGTAAACAAAAATAAATATGTACGTACGATAGGGTCCCTTTTCGCGGTTAGAATTATTTCAGCGGAAGACCGTAAGCACATATTATTTGTCACGCGATCATTCTCACTGAAGTACCTTTCTGTCAATGTCACGAAATCCATAAAGGATGACTTACTCCAGTCTAAGACAGTCTTTCTAAACAGGTCTGGAATAGGGCAATTTCAAATCTGATGTGACGAAATGACGAAGAATTTAAAAAAAATATATGCAGATTTTAAAAACCCTTAGCTTTGTTTATAATTAAAATTTACTTTCTTTTTAAATATCATAAATAAGTGTACTTTGCATATATAAACATACATAGATTGGTCTTTGATTAATAAAAGCTTTTCCTACTCCAACATAGACACCTGTTTTTACCACATGAGTTTTATATTTAATTAGCACTAATTTCATAAGCAGTAGATGCTAACGTTTATATCTGTAGATAGAAATATAAATCTCAAGTGGTAAAAAGTGTTTTATTTTTAATTTAATCACATCATTCCACAAAGTGAATGCCTAAACTATAAATAATAAAAGCCCATATTCTTTGACAATATTTATTATAATATTGTAATTCTGTAATTGCTAAAGAAATAACATCTTTTCACCTGTCGGTAAAAACATTTGTTGTTTTCGAAATAAGTCATGTGTAATTTAATAAAAGTCATTAAGTGGTGTACAAGTGTTAAATTTTTTTTAAATCAACATACATTGCACAAAGTTAGCACCGAATCAATAAAAACATCTAAAGAATTAATAAAAATATTCAAGAGCTTTGCCCATTTTTCCACATAAATTTCCAATGGGATCTCGGATGCCAAAAATTGCCAAAAATCGCCGGCCCTGGTATGGAACGTTCTCCAGTGAGGAGGTCTTGAGAATAGTGCTTAGTACTTACAGTAGCACTGAGCTAGACTTATGTGAAAACGAGAAATATCATCCATTATCACAAGAGTGAGATATGAAAGCCATATTCCACACATGACACAGTTTGTTTCAATTCAATTATATAGCGATATGTGTTAGTTTAAGAAAACATGACATATTGAGTAAACAATGTTTATTGATATGGGGTATAATTCCAAACCATACTATGATGGATAATAGGGGAAAATGAAAATTAAATGCAGTCTTGGTAAAAGAAATATCGTTTATTGCTTTGGCAGATAATATTTATCCACTTTATAGTAATATTTACATATAAAGTTAAATTGAAATATATAAAGGAAAAAAAATATATTTAAAAATAATATATTAAAAAAAAAATGACTAATTTACATTTTAGGTTGATTATATTTTCTTTCAAATTCTTAAAATTATCAAATTAAATATTGATTTGAGAGAAAACACGTACAAAACCTAAACTTAAAATAACGTTTTCGCTTATCATTATTTTGAAAATATTTATATTTGAAGGTGTTTTGAGAAAATTAAGAATTCAATAACCTAATACAAAAATAACAAAATACAGTTTCTATTTTTACTTTTTGATGAGTTTTGAGATCTGTAGTTCTAAAAACTAGTCGTGTTTACATCAATAAACTCAAAAATGATACAAACAACAAAAAATCATATAATTCATAAGTATAAATACTAAACAATTGAGTCGCTTGGATGTCAAGCCGCTTTTCAATCTCAAGAGCTAAGCTCTTTTTTTGGAGAAAAGTAGTATAATAAGTATTAAAATATGTTAACAGTAGAAATGTCTAGCAAATGAATCAAATTGTTATAATTTAGTAGCTATATTAAATAATTAAATAATAATAAACCTAATGCCTTACACATCAGAAACTTATGAACACCAAGTAATAAAACGTAGTTTGTAAATTATAAGCATAACGGTTCTTACGTACTGAGATTCTTGATCTCTATCTACAAGGCCCGTAGGTGATCACGTGAAATCATTAGCACCCTCGAAGCCTGCTAGTGAAGTGATGACAAAGCCAAACCCTCCCCAATACTTCCCCCCAAGGGAGGAGTGGCCAACCCTTGTTACGAGACGTGAAGGTAAGTGATTGGCTTGTAACTTTCATTCAATTTTGAAGAAAATTCAATAAGTTTTCATTTCTTTGGCGATTTTTATCGCTTTTAAGAATTTGATAACCAAAATAAATGGATTTTTTTGTGAATATTTATTTCGCAATTTAAGACCTGGATATTTCCATCTTATTTTTTTTTAATGTAAGTATAAAATATTTCTTTAATCATTTTTTTTACTTTGATTAATACTACTACTTCTTAAAATCTTAAGTGCTATGTGACTATGTACAAGACGGTGTCATTTGAAGTATAAATATAATTTTTTAAACGGAATTTGAGTAGTGTGGTTGTCAATCATGGGAAGAATGGTGATTTTTTTTCTTCAAACCCTAATGGCGCATAGAGTACTGCATTATATAAACGCAGTGTTATCTTGATCGTTTACATACGAAGGAAAGGTGATTAGCCCTCCGCTTCAGGTACCATACCAGGGTAATATTGAATAAATATTACAGTGAAAAAATCACTTATATTTATTTAACCCCCCCCCCCCTGGGAATCAAACTCGGGACCTCCAGATCGGTAGCCGAGCGTGCTGACCATAACACTACGGAAGTGGGAGTTATTTTAACAAAAGGATAATATCTGACGACACAAACGGTGTTAAAACCGACAAAACACATAAAATATCCAATTTTCCGTAATGACAAAAGGTTACCCCGGATAGAATGGCGAATAAGTTTTATCGATTTCGACTAATGCAACAAAACTCATTACAGCTGGCAGAAAATTAATTACAGAATCTATCACTCGGTCCTGTCTCTCTGTAGCACCCTTTCGCTTCCCGATCGAGCCACCCACCCTTGCGCAGCCACCCCATCTTGGGCCCCGCCGCAAGCCGGTTTAGTATCAGTATCACAGTCTAATGAGGGAAAATTGACAATAATTGGTAGAGGGACGTGTTGTAATTAATGACGCAAATACGCTTCTCTCATCACGCTGGTATAGGCTATTAATCTGTTGATTAAAGCTAACGTATAGGCGGTTGTACTAATGTTTTTTGACCACATATATTTACTTTATATTATTATATGATAAAACACTTGTATAAGACCACTCTTGAGTTTATTAATGTAAGCACGACTAGTTTTGAGAACTATTAATGACGCAAATACGCTTCTTTCATCACGCTAGTATATATACTATTAATCATTTCTTGAATGTTTTTCGTACTTATGTAGATACTTTGTGGCACATTTTAAAAAACATTATAAAATTAAACACCTTTGTCTTAACCACTTTTTTTAATAATTAGTACACTTTTTGACCTACATTTTATTTTTATTTTTAAAGTGTGTGGAAGCTTTTGGTAAGTGAATGTCATTGAGTATTTTAATGTCTTTAATGTTTTAGAATTTAAAAAACCCTGATTATGACAAGGTTCTTGTCGAAACCGGTAGGTTAAAAAGTGTACTTAATAAAAAAAGTGGTTAAAACAAAGGTGTTTAATTTTATAAACTATTAATCTGTTGATTCAAGCTACGAATAGGCGGTTGTAAGCTACGAATAGGCGGTTGTAGTGAAGTTTTTTTTTGCACATATTTACTTTGTATAATTATATAGTAAAACATTTGTATCAGACCACTATTGGGTTTATTTAAAAAATCATGACTAGTTTCGAGAACTATAGATGGTCCTGAAAATAATTGTTTTGAATATGGAATTTAATACTTGAAATGAGTCTGGGAGCAATAATTACATACTTTACGTTTATATAAATTAAAAATACTTCTAAAGACCACTGTTAAGTTTATTTTTGTAAACACGAATTATTTTGAAAACGATAGGTGGTCCAGAAAATAATTCTTACTTTGACTATGGAATTTAATATTTTAAATGAACATAGGAGCATAGGCTCATAACCATGCCATATTTCTAACGATCAAGTTTACATCCTATTGATCACCATCAGTAGCGAATAGGAAAGAAAAAAGGAAATTTTTCTTACATATGTAAATCAAAAGAAACAATATTCGAATATTCACATTTGTGTTTTTTAAATTATTTTATTTTTTCAAAATACGCTTTAGTTATACTACATAAGTATGTATATTTAAAAAAATATTGTGCTTAGTTAAAGATAATTTTGATATCATTTTATTTATACATTTTTGAGACTGCAAAATATAAACCATCTTTTGATATAAATTCACAATGAAAGGTTATATATATATATATATATATATATATATATATATATATATATATATATATATATATATATATATATATATATATATATATATATATATATATATATATATATATATATATATATATATATATATATATATATATATAAATATATACATATATATATATATATATATATATATATATATATATATATATATATATATATATATATATATATATATATTATATTTATATAAATATATATATATATATAAATATATATATATAAATATAAATATATATATATATATATATATATATATATATATATATATATATATATATATATATATATATATATATATATATATATATATATATATATATATATATAAATGTGAACATGATCCGAAGCTCTCTTGAATCAAAATACTCTTATAATGGAAGAAAAGTCACATTGAACTCAATTATGTATTTGTATACACTCAAAATTAAACAAAAAACTTTGTTTTCTCTGAAAACAGTTCTGAAATTCAATTCATTTGGCCAAGTTAAATTATTCATCAGCACAAATGCTAGCAGTATAAATTTAAACACTGTTCTAAGGGGCGCTATCTTTGCCTACCCTCCTAACACCCTAGCTCCCCCACACTTCCCCATATCGTTAATGAATGTGTGATATGTGACTCTCTATCTTTACTTAAACTACAGTTGAAGCTGTTAACTGCATTTAGTCGTTCGTTTCTTCAGCGTGTGGTCCAGAATTACGGATGCTGGGTATTAAATCATAACTATTTTAATAAAACATTTTGGTTCTGCATTAAGGAAACAGATTCAATCTTTATGTGTCTTTGAGTGCGTCCAAATACTGGTTCAGAAATCTGGATTATCTTCAATTATAAGAGTTTTTATCATTTTTTTTTATTTTGACATCTCAACAGCGAAAATTCTAGTGATTCTTGTACAATTTTTCAAAATTGGATTATATATATACATATATATATATATATATATATATATATATATATATATATATATATATATATATATATATATATATATATATATATATATATATATATATATATATATATATATATATATATATATATATATATATATGTATATATATATATATATATATATATATATATATATAGTTATATATATATATATATATATACATATATATATATATATATATATATATATATATATATATATAACTATATATATATATATATATATATATAAATATATATAAATATAAATATATATATATAAATATATATATATATACATATATATATATATATATATATATATATATATATATATATATATATATATATATATATATATTAATATATATATATAAATATATATATATATATATTTATATATATATATATATATATATATATATATATATATATATATATATATATATATATATATATATATAAATATATATATATATATATATATATATATATATATATATATATATATATATATATATATATATATATATATATATATATATATATATATATATATATATATATATATATATATATATATAAATATATATATATATATATATATATATATATATATATATATATATATATATATATATATATATATATATATATATATATATATATATATATATATATATAAATATATATATATATATATATATATATATATAGAACTTCCGAAAATTTGAGTAGCGTCGTTGTCAATCTTGGGTAGAATTGGTGAATGTTACACGTGTACAAAGTGATCACTTAAACCAGACTTTGACGGTCATAAGCCAAATTCTTCTTCATCTATGTAAGATGTCAAAAAATAAAACGATTCAATATTTATACATCCTAAAATGCAAAGAGGTATCAAATATCCATAAACGACTATAAAATCGTACAGTAAGTCAGAATAATTTCTTACTTATGTGAGAACACGTCGTAATATTTTAGCACTCCGTATAATAACTAACGCTTTACTAATTCTCATAAATCGAATTTGGGAGATAATTCAAAGTTTGCTTTCAACTCTCTTATTATCCATAGTTATTTTATTTTATTTGTTTTATTATTTTAAAGAACGCCTTTAATTGTTTTTGCTTTTAAAACTTTTTGTTTTTCATATGCTTTGAATTTTTTTTAAAATTAGCAGCATAACGATGTTTTATAGATGTTCGGATTAGTGGTATAAAGAAAGAATGCAAGACTGAGATAAGCATTTTCGTTAAAATTCAGACAGGCGTGTTGAGATGGTTTGAGCATGTAAATCAAATGAGTGAAGAACGAATAAACTGTATAAAATAAAATAAAACTTTGTTTTGAACTACTGTTTATTTAAATAAAATGTGGTTAAAAACAAAGTTATTTTATTTTATAAGTTAATAAAATGTGCCACAAAGTATCTGCGAAAAAACATTAAAAAAATAAGAAAGAATAGTTTAACCAATGTATGGAGCGTATGTGGTTTCTAAAATAAGTAGAAAGAGAGTGAGGAAACTTGGTATGATCAGGTTTTATAAATACTTGAAAGGGATTAGGTCAGGAGTAATAAATATTTGAGGATAGGTATTTTTTTCTTCTGAAATATGGTATTTCAATAATCGGCGCAATTTATTCGCATCGTGAATGGGTCACTTTCCTAAGTTTGTTTGTTCAATTCAAGCTTAGACATAAACTAACGGTTCGCTAATACAGATTCTGATCCCTCAACTGTCGGGTTAGGTTTACAAACCATTAACAGTCGTACTATAATGGTCGGGACGTTTTGAGATGGCCAAGGGTTGTTATGGTCTGAAAAGGTGCTCGTGTTCGTAAAACCCATATAATGTTTAGTCCTATAAAAGATCCCAAGTATAATAGAGTACCTTTAATGGTATTAAGTCATTTGGAGTGCGTAATACTCTAAACATGTTGATTTGATTTTTGGCATTAATAATAATAATAATAATTTTGGATAATGAATAAAAAATACTACTATAAAAATACTCAAGGGCGCTTCCTTGTTCTCGGAAAAGAATAAAGTATTTTATTTGAAACTTTAAATATTTTTATTGATTCGGCATTAACTTTGTGTAACAACAATTAATCAATTCCATGAATTTAAAGTTTAGAAATATATAAAAATTAAATTCTAATAAAACGTTAATTAATAATATGCTGTTTTAAAATACGTCATCATATCTGTTTCCTTTTGCAAAAAGTCCTTTCTTTAACCTCCCCTCCCTTTTATTTATTACCCTAAAAACCTCTTTATATAAATACACCTTAATGTTTTTTGCTCGTTAGTTTTACTTTTCACCTATAGATGAAAACGTCTGTTAGTTTTCAAAACTAGTCGTGCGTAATGATATAAAACTCATTAAGTGGTATACAAGTGTTAGTGTAAAATAATAAATGTAATACATATTTCTATTTATAAAAAAAAAAAACAACTTTTTAACCACTTTTTATTGGTACACTTTTCCAACCGGTTTCGACAAGAACCTTGTCATGCTCAGGGTTTATGTACTAATTCTAAAACATTGAAATACTCATAGTTAGGATATAATTAATTACCCTATTATTACGATTCCAAAAACTTTAACGCACTCCGTACACCATATAAAATTGTGATTTAAAAAACTCCTAAATGTTGTTTTTATTGAGCAGTGCGCAGCGAATACGTCCACTTCGGACAAGGATGACAAGGTTCTTGTCGAAACCGGTTAAAAAAGTGTACCAACAAAAAGTGGTTAAAACAAAGTTGTTTTACTTTATAAAGTTTATAAAATGTGCTACAAAGTACATATCTGCAAAAAACATTCAAGAAAAAACATATTTCCCTGCCTACCCCGACGATAATGCTGCATAGTGCTTATTTTGTTTTAAAATTTATGTCCATTATTACTTACTTACTTATAACCCTTATCCGTACCCAATGGTGCATAGGGCACTGCATCGAATCGACGCAGTGTTATCTTGACAATTACTTACATGAAGGCAAGGTTGCGCTTCAGGAACCAGTCCAGAGTAATATTAAATAAATATTACAGTGTAAAATCACTAATATTTAATTTCACCCGCCCCTGGGAATCGAACCCGGGACCTCCGGCACGGTAGCTAAACACGCTGACCATTACACCACGGAGGCGGACAACGTCCATAGTACCATATTATTTTATTGGTCTTACTAATACGTAATTGAAATATCCAAATTCAATTTATTTTAACTCTCAATTTAAATTACATAATGACAGAACGTAAACTTGTCAATTTGGATATATTACCTTTGAAGAGTTTACTCTCAAAATTCGCTTAATGACTTGAAAGATTAATTAGATTTAAGTAACCAGGTTTCAGCAAAAGATGACTTTTGTTCCCCGCCTTAATTAAGGGTCTAGAAAAGGGGAGGGGGTATATTTAGAGCACAGAGAAGTGCTTGGACTCACAAATGTAGGCAATTGGGATCCAATACACCTAGGACATCCTTGTAATGCTGGTCTCCTGGTATCTCAAACATGTCTCTTAAGATAAAAGGATTAAATTACCATGTCCTCGGAGTATAAGGATGAGGAGAGAATGAATAAATGGAAAGTTTTATACTCATTACTATACTGCTGAGTTTTCGGTATTTTTCTAGATAGTTTGATTACTTAACACCCAATTAAAATTAAATGTTAATTTATAGCGGATAAATGAAAACATTATTGAAGCTCATAATATATTTGCCTTATAAATCCCGGAAAATTTCCTTCTCATAAATTATTTCGTTTTTGAAAGACCTCCAAAAGAAATCTCAAAAAGGGAATATTTTAGCAGGAAATATTTCACGGTAATATTTTCAACAAATATTCTACTGGATATTTGTGAAATTTCAGATTTGTTCAAACACAATTCTTCTTATTCCTGTAACTATTATTCGTACCAATGGTGCATAGGGCACTGGATCTTATATTTACACTAAGGCAAGGTGATCAATCCTGCTCTTCGTGTACCAGTCTAGGGTAATGTTAATTAATATCACAGTGAAAAAATATTAATTTATATTTTGACCTTTTCTAGAAATTGCACCTGGGGTCTCTAGCGTGGTAGCTAAACGCGCTAACGATTATACTTCGATGGCGGACAATTAAATACGAAAAATCAGCAATTTTAAATTGATTTAAAAATAAATAAATAATTTTTTATTTAGGTTTTACGTGTTTCGATGCATTCTGCATTTTCAAACACCGTATGAAGCTTAATCTATTTTTTATGATTCCACATCTTAAGGACACAACTCTAAAATTTACATAAACGGTGATTGAAAATGATGGGTAATACATTGAAATACGTGTCATTATAGACGTTAAAAAATAGTGGCATTTACCAAGTAAAACTGAAATTCAAAATGCATACATATATCCACTATGGTAAGTAACTGCTGAATCAATAAATAAATAACATGTTTCAATTTACGTATTCATTTTAATCAAACACAGATTTTTTAAGCCTACTAATATTATTTTTTTATGTATTTTTGTTAATAAAAATACAACTCAGTAGACTCAAAAAATCTGTGTTTAGTTTAAAATTAATACATTAATTAAAATGGGTTTCTGTAAATTAAATGCCATATCAATAAATAAAATGTATTATTTCACTCATAGTTAAATAAAAATAACAATTAAATAAATATAAATCGTTATTATTTTAGCTTACATACATAAATACTCGTACTAGTATTTATGTATGTAAGCTAAAATAATAACTAATAGCTTGTTTTTTTTACGCACTAAGTTTTAATATTACTCAAATCATAAATAAATATATAGTTTATTGATAAATCACAGCAAAACAATTGATTACAATACTGAAATGGGTTTACAAATAAAAAAAATAATTGAGAAATAATTTATATAGCTGACGAATTAATAATATAAAAGTGGCTGTTACATGATTTTCATTACATTAAGAATACAACTGAAAAGTATAAGCGTCCGCCAGAGTAGATGGATATATGAAGCTTTAAAGCTTTGGACGTTTGCAATCCCATCTCAAGAACGGGCTAATAGCCTTTCATTGTACTTGATTACGGAGCTTTTCTCGGGGCTCGAGTGAAGGCTCGAGAGCAGCTTTTACGGTAAGCGAATGCCTTCTAGAGAACCTCATGAACGTTTAATGAAAGTGTGCATTAGATGTTAACGAAATATGCAACCTGAAAATCGCAACGAAGAACTTAAAAACATTTTGATTTAGAAGGTATTTTAACCTGTCCGGGAGTATGGCCGTACATGTACGGCTGATATAAAACATGATTTATGACATGATTCAAAACATGATCTACTGCAAAATTATCCTTATAAGTTTCAATAAATCGTGTTGTCTGGTGTTAATAAAAAAAATGTTATTAAAAGGAAATATGTTGTTTAAAGGATCGATTATGATATAAAATTATAAAAAAGTTAAAAATTATGGTAAAAAATGACTCCCCAGATACAGTTTTGTCCGCAGAAACTCACTCCCGGATAGGTTAATAACTAAAACAAAGTTCGATAACTTATCTTGATAATGCATGTTATAGATTGAAATTTTTTGTTAAAAGCTTAATGATTGTAAATTTTAAGTTCAGGAATATAATTGTATTGATGATGAACTATATAATTTTCTGACAATTTAAACTAAACTAACCAACTAATCGTCACGCCGTTTCTTACAGGGGTAGGCAGAAAGAATAGATCGATACACCAATCTGTCTTTATAAACAATATTCGCCTCGTCTACATTTATGTATCTCCTCACTCATACCCGCCGATTATTCCAACTCCTGACCTGACCATTTTCATAAATATATATAATAAATTTGAAATACTTAATTATGCCAAGTTTCATCGATCTTCCTCTATTTCATATTATTTTTTGACATCTCATCAAAGATGAAGAAGAATATGGAAGTCTGGGCATTTACGGGGCTTACGACCGTCATAGGCTGGTTTAAGTGATCACTTTACACACGTGTAACATTCACCAATTCTACCCATTATTGACAACCACACTACTCAAATTCTTGGAAGTTCTATATATATGAACTAATTTAGAAACCTTGTTCATGAATCACTAAAACTTCACTAGAGACATCTATTGGTGAGATGTAAAGAAGCTTTTTATTAAGCAGAAACTCTTATATTAGTATGTGAGATCCGAATCCCGGATTATAATCACACACATGAGAAACGCCAGAAAATACCATTTTCATTTTTATTATTAAGCTTATAATTTGACCAGATAATTTATTTACAACATTTTGAGTGTGTCCAAATACTTGTTCACAAAATCTGGATTATCTCCAATTACAATTGTAATTGGAGATAATCCAGATTTTGTGAACAAGTATTTGGACACACTCAAAATGTTCCTCTATTTCTATTACCAACCAAATTCGCCTGAAAAATTTGTTCTTTAGTTTTTCTTTTTAAAGGCAATTGAAGGATAAACTTTCCATATTTCAGTTGTGAGTAAAATAACGAATGTAACACCGGTATAGAGTGATTACTTAACAGTTTAGCTCGTAAGCTGTGTAAATATCTAGAGTTCCATATTCTTTAATTTATGTTGATATATTAATTTGAAAATATAACACAAATTCAGACATACTCAAAATATTGTAAGGTGAAGTTAAGAAAATGTAGGAGTAAAATGGAGAGTAATTTTAAACGATTTTCAAGATTTTGCTTTCACAAAAGTGGTATAGTTAAGAAAAGACGTTCTTCCATTTCTTATTAATAGAGAAATAGAAATACACGAAATTGGCTTTGAGCCGAGGAGAGTTCAAAGGGAATTCAGCTAAGAGTGAGGAAAGAGATCGCGAAAGGATGGGAAGTGGAAAGGTGATGGAGGCCCCTTTCTCTGGCTATTCTTTGATATAAAATTTGTATATCTGATTCGTCACTAGAACAGGAAAAGGAGCATCTTGGGAATGTCTTGCGAAATTATTTTGAAAATAATTACAGCTCGGAGAATTTGTCAAGTCTATGTTGAATTGTAAGCTAAGCGCGCCTTTAACTTGTATTGTGCAAGCCATTTGAATGAGAATTATTACCAGGGTCGCAGAAATAAGGGAAAGATAAGTTTAAGCGTCTTTAATTGGTAAGGTTTCACTTGCTATGCTGAATAAGTCCATATCTCATTTATTGATTTGGCATAAACTCAATGAATTAATACGATGATTTAAATATTAAAATAAAAAATTTTGAATGTGTCCAAATACTTGTTCACAAATCTGGATTATATCCAATTATAGGAGTTATTTTCATATTATTTTTTGACATCTCATCAAAGATGAAAAACAATAAGAAAGTCTGGGCATTTACGGGGCTGACGACCGTCATAGGCTGGTTTGAGTGATCACTTTACACACGTGTAACATTCCCAGACTTCCATATTCTTCTTCATCTTTGATGAGATGTCAAAAAATAATATTAAAATAAAACCTTTATAAAATGACCACCTTTGAGTTAAGTAATCTAAACATGACTAGTTTGTATTTCCATCTGCTGATAGATCTGCAGTTTATTAATTTAAATATATAAATAGTTTCGAGAACTACAGATAATCTCATTAGCAGGTGGAAATACAAAATTAACATGTTTACATTACTTAACTCAAAAATGGTGGTACACAAGTGTTATTTTTTATATTTCAGATATATCTCTCTGGCAACCTTCAAGAAACGTCTGAAAAATGACCATCTTTCAACAAAACCCTAATTTCCTGCGATTGATTTTTATTCATAAAATTGTATTATCCTATCCTTTTTCTTGTATTACATTTAAACATAAGTGTATGAATATAATAATAATAGTATAATGGTAATATATAATAGTAACGATGAAAAGGTAATCAACGAATTGGATAAATAATCCGACAGATGTATGATCGTACGTACTTTAAATATGCTTTCTGCATAGCAGAGAACATCATAAGTGACTCAAAGTACCTGATATTATGTCACGTGTACAAGTGCACCCTTAACTAGGTCGCAAACGGTAATTTGTAATATTTGTTCGCGGGAAAAGCTCTCGGGGGCTCGCGGGGTGAAGTGAAATGTAAAAATAAACAGGGCCACCCCAACTAATTGATATAAAAAGAGGCGCCCGGCTCCGCAACCCCTCGAGCAAGTTTTGATGGCGTTTTTTCTACTAAATTGGTGGCTTTAACCGAAAAGACTTCCAAATGGAACTCGGGGGAGTATAAATTGCGAAGTTTTGCAAGAACGCCAGATTTTAAAGCGTTCGCAAGGTCAGGTATATAAATCGGACAAATCGCGTTTCTTTCTTAACTTATGATTAACGTCATCTGAGAGGATTTATTCTTCTTCTTCTGGGCCATTGGTGCACAAGGCACTGCGTAATATACGAAAAGAGTATAACGAAAGATGAACGGTTCATGTCTTAGACTAAATCTTATTGAATTCTGACATTATTGGAAAACTATTCAAATTGAAAATGTGACAACGATTATTTTAGGAGACTTTTTTTTCTCTTTATTATCACAAGACTATGATAGTAAAAAATACAAGAGTTTAAGAAAACCATTAAAGAAAATTTAAGATAATAGATAATGTAATATTAAGATATATTTCTTTCTTATTTCATGTGATATTCTCGGTACCATCTATGGTTGAATAAAATAAGTTCTTTAACTAGCTGAGACCTTTTAGAAATGTTTATACAGACTGAACAATATTCTTTTTATTTTCTATGTTGAGATATTAATATAAATTAATTCTAGGTGGAGAAAACCCCAGAATAAGTGAATAAGATACGGAGACACTCAATATATTATGATTTATATTTTACTTATATCATAGAGACAATGTATTTATCTACAAAATCGTCCAAGAGGGTCAAGGTATGTAATAGTACTCCATTTATATTCTATTCATTAAATTAAATTCACAGATGTCATTTCTTTTCGACGAAACTAGTGTTATTAAAAATAACACTTGTTTTTTTACCACTTGAGTTTATTTATGACTACTAGTTTTGGAAGCTAAGCTTCCATCTTCAGGTCTAAATGTAAACTAAAGCATAATTAACAATAAACTTTTCTAAAAATAAGGAGTGGGGTAAGTTAGGGGGGGTTAGTCAAGGTGGCAGAGTTTAAAAATAAAGGAAAAATAGAAAGAAAATATTCTTTTAACCAATACAGGTGAAGAATTTAGAAGCAATATATTATTATTAAATAATTATCAGAATTTAGATTTTTTTTTGGATTTCTAAATTTTCTAAATAATTCATAATTTGACTTTTAAGTGGTACAAGGTGTAATAATTTTAGTTTATGAGAGAAAAATTAATGAAAATGGTTTTATATTTTTATTATTCTTGTCTAAAAAACTGAAAACACTGAAACGCTTGAACTGCCTGCTGATGGTGAGCTAAACGGATTTAAGCGGATCGCACTGAAAATAATGTGGGGAGTTTGTAATGACTTCCAAAGGTAGAGGCACGTTTATCGTTATGAAATATGCACCATTACTAAGGCTTAATGCAAGATGAAAATTTCTTTAAAATTGTTTTATTTAAAACCGTCATATTTCTGAAACCGAATTTTTGCGTTTTAATGAGAAGTATAATTCGAGAATAACTCAGACGATTAGAATTTAAAATTTATTTTCGTTTTATTCAATTTGCAAGTTTTTAAAAAATAGAATACAAATGGAGAAATAATGAAATACAAATAAATTGGGGTAAAGATTGATCAGGATAAAATAAACCTTTTATTACATAAACAGCCTTCTTTATCCTTTATAATAATTAAATATATGGTATAAATCTCTTTATTCGAGAGAACTGCGTTTTTATTTTTTTTTATTTTAAACTACAAATATCTTAAAATTTATTATTTATTATCTTGAATGTTTTTAGCAAATACTTTGGCATTATAAAATAAAACAACTTTGTTTAAACCAATTTTTATTGGTACACATTATCCAACCGGTTTCGACAAGTACCTAATTCTAGGATTTATGTACTTAATTCCAAAACATTGAAAAACTCACAGTTACGTCAAAGTTAATTACCCTTCCCTTATAATACCAAAAACTTCCACGCACTCCGTACACCATATGAAAATATGATTTAAAAAACGGAAAAAAAACTCCTAAATGTTGTAAAAACAAAAAAAATATAATAATGTTGTTTAAACCAATAAAAAGTGGTTTAAACAAAGTGGTTTTACTTTATAAAGTTTATAAAATGTGTCACAAAGTGTTTGCGAAAAACATTTAAGAAATTCTTTGTCCTTCTTTGAAATAAAGTCAAAACCAAGATGTGAGATATTATTTTATTATTAACATTTTTCTTTTATTTATGCAAGTTCTTTTAGTAAGACACAAAACATTAAATTGATTACGCTGGTACATTTTATTTCTTAGTGCATTTAATCATTTTAAAACATATATTGTGCAAATATTTCATTGCATTACCTGATAAATTGTGGTAGTTCACATTTCAAGTCAAGTTATGCAAGCGTTCATTATTTAAACTTTCATCCTTCAACTTTTTAACTCTATTAGACTTCGTTTGTAGGTGAAAAAGTAATGAAATGGTACAAAATAATGCTACATCTCGGAACAAACTAAAATCTCAATGAGTAGTTTTATACTGACATTTCTCAAAACTTGTAAATATATTAATTATATAATAACCACAAATTATTTATGATTAATTTTATAATTACGATTGTTTCTTTCAATAATTTAAATGAAATGATAATTTGATATTTTAATTTTTTATTCTTAGTATATGTAATGTTAATGCCACATGAGCCTACTCTTCATAAATTTCACACCTCGAGATATGAAATAAAGAAAATGATTATTTTTCCACAAACTTTTAAATAAATAGAAAAGCTTTTCGAGTTTCGTATCGGAGAGAGAAAATGGAAGGACCAATTCACTAAAGCCGACGTCTAGATGAAAAAATGAAAACAATTCTAAAAATACATTAAAAGCGAAAACTATCGGAATTTTCCACCATGCTTACAGTAGCAAGCTTTTGCAAAAATCCCTGAAATTTAAAGACGGTATTTACATATAAAACAGAAAGCTCGGTCACCCAGACGAGCTTTCCCGTTTACGTTAAATAAAGCCTTTGAGAACACATTCCTATTCTCTTTACGCCAGTTTTATTAGGTGACAAATTTTAAAGTGTATTAAAAACATTCCAAAATAATATTTTTGAAGTATCCAAAATATTTACTAGAGCTTGTGAAAGCTTATTTTCACGTAAAATTCTTCAGATTTTTATATTTTCATATGTTTAAACAACATATATTAGAATAAGGGTTGTGGGATTTTAAAAGTCCATCTCGATGGTTTGGATCACATAACAGTGTCTGGTATTTGAACTCAAGTCACACCAAGGGTAGAAAAATACTTCGTATTTCTGAGAAAAACTGTTTGAAAAGGTCCATTCTAGAAAAATATCAATTTCTTAATCCAAATATTGAATCAAACATGAAAATATAAATTCTTCTTACAAAATTCACCATAGCTGCTCTTTATTTTTTTTTTACTTGTATAAAAACAATCCGTTTATATCTAAACTGAAAAATATATAATGAGAAAAATATTAATATGGATGGTAATTTATTATTTTTATGATAGTGTTAATAAACTAAAAAAGTTTTGGATTAAAACAAAAACTATATTTTTTCCATTTTTATTTGATTCGACCTGTTACCGGATTTTGTGGTTACTGACATCATCAGATTGATAAAAAGTTTGACAAAATTATTATATACACAATAAGGTAAGGATTTAAAAAAATACTTAAATTCATAACATGAAATTAAACTTTCCCAGAAAAATTATATAAAATCATTGTTTCAACTCATGCGATGTTGTGAGATGACGTTGAATTTTTTCTAGCCTCCCACCAGTCTTTTAATGTCGGTAATGACGAAACCTGGTCACTAATTTATTAAAATAAAACGATACCTTTAGTTCTTGTTTTATTATATAGCGCAGTTTTCCAAAGAAATAATCACAAAACTTGAATCTAATCATGAAGTGGTAATATACAAATGTTTAATTTTAATAGTTAATTTTTCATATTGTTTCATGAAGTAAATGCCAAATCAAAGCACAATGCCATTTTTATTTTATTTTTAATGATTTTTTCAGATTGTATTTGTGTTTTTATAAGCAAGTATTTGTGTTTTTATTATTTACAAAAATACTTCGATTTCATACTATTCATATTGTTTTTATTATTTTTTTTAATTTAAAAAAAAAAAAAAAATGAAAATAACTCCTGTAATTGGAGATAATCCAGATTTTGTGAACAAGTATTTGGACCCACTCAAAATGTTGTTCATACTATTCTATGAGCTTGAGCAGCTCATTATTAGAAATAGGTATCAAATTGTGATAGAGTGGGTTTTAACTGAAAAAACTATGACTATGTCTGTGATACTAACAACGGGACCACAACTAAACACATTACGACATTATTTAAAGGGATTTTTATTTTCCAATACACGAGAGGAAAAATAAAAATACCAAATTGAATCAATGTAAGTCTGACAAACCGTCTTATGGAAGCACTGTTAAGGACGACAAAATTCAATGTTACGGTCTACGGAGCATATAACTTTATAGTGCATACATTCGTAGCAGAAATAGTTTCCCCTACAAGTTTCAATTGTGCATTGTGCCTTTTGCGCTGTCAGCTTGGATTCGTCTTTAGAACAGAACTCGAACTCGCTAACTCAATAACTCAGTATAATATGTCTTCTGTGCTTTAAACTTAATTCGTCCAGCCCGAGGGCGATAAGGAAAATATATTACTGAACCGGGTCTGCATACGCGAGAGAAATTGATAAAATATTTTTAATACTTAATATGTTTTTCATCGTTTTTTTTTATTTTTCATCGTACACGTAATTACAAATTACAATAATATGCCCTTACCGACTTTTCCTGTGCACATTTTACGATACATATCTATAAAACTGTATAAAAGAAAATTGTTTTACATGCAATGATATACGACATTGGCGGATGATGCGATCATTTTTAAATCTACCCACCTTAATTATCCATTAATGAATAAAAGCTCTTTTACATTTGGTTCTATTGTAGATGTTTTTTCATTAATTGATTTATTTGGCAGTCACTTTGTGGTAAAATCTATCCATTTTAAGTTTTACATAGTAAATACCACTATTTAATTTATAATACTCGTATTTGCTAAGTAAAACTTAAATTGAAAAAAAATACACATGTTTAATGATTTAATGGTAGTGTAAAAAGTGTACCAATAAAAAGTTGTTAAAAAAGTTGTTTTATTTTATAATGCCACAAAGTATCTGCGAAAAACATTCAAGAAAATTTAAAGATATTTATACTTTAAAATAAAAAATTAAAACTCATTTCTCTCGAATAAAGAGATTAATACCATATATTTAATTATTTTCGACACGCAGAGCTTTATTTCGAGGACAATTGAGCCCCCATCTAATTTCAATAGTTTCGTAGTTCCACCTTCAACATTTCTCTTCCACTGCCACATTTAAGGCGGGGTGACAATGGAAAGTTCCACACTAAATCTGTCAGGAGGATAATTCGACGCCGACGCGCTGCGGCACAAATCGACGCCCGGAAGTTGTGAAGCTTCCAGTGTGTGGAAAGCACAGGGTTTCAGGCAAAGCGTCGTTATTTACTTTCCCTACTTATATTGAATTTCAAGTAATAATGAACTACTTGAAAACTAGGGTGACAAATTCAGAATGGATATACATACAGACACACACATTTTCCATATTAAACAAAAAATAACTATTCTTTTTTTTTATTTTTAAACTCCTTAAACTATGAAACGATTGTTTTGTAATTTCGACAAAACGTTTTATTCTAATGTGGGCGTATTTTTATGTGACTAAGATTTATAAAACATTTTTCTGTAAAATAACTGTTCGGCTTCTCGCTATGGCAGCGCCATCTGTTGAATTTAACGGCAACACACGCATATAATGCACACTTAACATTGCATTTTCAGTTTTTAAAAGACTTGGCACGACCAGATCAATCAGAGCCTACGTCATCGGAGGGCATATATGGCCAGATGTATGGAGGTGATGGAAGCCAGGGGAGTATGTCAGGACAGAAGAGTGTGGCATTCCATCCTCTCTGCCTACTCCTGCAGATAAATGGCGTGATGGTAGTGGCAGTAGTAGTAGTAGATAATAGTTTTCAGTATAGGTACATGACATGCATGACATGCACACGTACACACCTACAAAGAATGTATGATAAAATATAATTTTTTGACATTTCATCAAAGATGAAGAAGAATATGGAAGTCTGGGCATTTACGGGGCTGATGACCGTCATAGGCTAATTTAAGTAATCACTTTACACACGTGTAACATTCACCAATTCTACCCATTATTGACAACCACACTACTCAAATTCTTGGAAGTTCTACATATATATTTATGAACGAATTTTGAAACATTGTTTTTGAATCACTAGAACTTCACTAGAGATATCTATTGGTGAGATAAAAATAAGGTTTTTATTTAGCAGAAACTCTTTTATTAGTATTTGAGTATTTGGACACACTCAAAATGTTGTATGAAAAAATAGGTTAGCCTTTGAGTCTCAGTGTGTCTAGTTGATTATTTCCTTTTCAAAGAAACATAAGTGTGATCACATGTAGAAGACACGTGTTCATACACTCTCTACGAAGCTCAGAGATTACTTTTTATATGGATATATGCAATGTAAATCGTGTACTATGCTCATACCAACCTCGCCTGTATCTAATAAAATGTAGATCTAGCTACAATAGGATTCCAAAGCGTCAACAATGGGATTCCATCGCATGACAATCTTAAGTTATTCGTCGTATTAAATAATACAATTTATTCCCACATGAATGACAAAGCCTGTCTTTAGAAGTGGATACATATATTACTAAGAGAATAGTGATATTATTAAGAGGATAAAAAATTGTTACTCTGAATTTCGTTAACGTTTGGGAGTAAGAACGTAGTTTTTTAAAGGTATTTATTTTACAATATTTATTTAATATTAATTTTATGGAAAAAATTATGATTTAAATATAAAAATAAAATACTTGGATTATAAAATACCAATTTGATGTGACTAGTTTCAAGAAAAATAGATTTTTAAGTCGTGTTTACATCAATAAACTTAAAAATACACTAGTGTTTACACAAGTGTTTTCTTTTTATAAATTTTAATATTTTTTACGATAACTTTAATTACATGAAAAATATCTGAATATAATAAGATTTGTAAAAAATGCAAGTCGATTTTCACTTCATTTTATTAAATGTAGTCTAATTTTATGTCTGTACATCTCTTTAAATCTTTAAATGTGTATAAGTATGTGTGTATATATGAATAAATATAATTTGTAATTGAAGATTCTCTTATTTTTTGACAACTCATCAAAGATGAAGAAGAATGTGGAAGTCTGGGCATTTACGGGGCTGACGATCGTATAGGCTGGTTTAAGTCATCACTTTACACACGTGTAACATTCACCAATTCTACCCATTATTGACAACCACATTACTCAATTTCTTGGAAGTTCTATATATATATGAACCAATTTTGAAACATTATTCTTGGATCACTAGAACTTCACTAGAGACATCTATTGGTGAGATGAAAAGAATCTTTTTTTGAGCAGAAACTCTTATATTAGTATGTGAGGTCCGAATCTCTAGTCAAATATTTTTTTTTACATAATTAACGACCAAGAAATCAATGCGTAGGTACGATACAGTACCAATCATTAGTTAGAAGAAAAAGAAGAAAAAAAATCAGGGAAAATGAATTACTAAGTAAAAAAATAATGAAAATAAATTATGAAAATAAAAATAAAAGTTAAATAAAACAACAATTTCATGAATAATTATGATACTCGTATGATTATCAAAAAGAGGGCTACT
This sequence comes from Brachycentrus maculatus, assembly GCF_059751285.1. NCBI lineage: Eukaryota > Metazoa > Arthropoda > Insecta > Trichoptera > Brachycentridae > Brachycentrus > Brachycentrus maculatus. The sequence continues at coordinate 338,710 of NW_028281243.1, forward strand.
TATTTCAGGGTGTAACTCATACTTTTTCAATCGTTTTTAATCTACATTATTTCGAGAAATAATTTTTTCAATTTTTCTTTTACTTATTACGAGAAATAAGTTTTTAATTTAATTTAAAACTAATCATGGCGTTAAAAAAGGACGCATAAAAAGGTATTAACAGATTTATCACGTATCAACCCTTAAGGAGATTAGCTGTGCTTTAATTAAACCATAAAAGCCTTCCCGAGAACATTAATCCACACTTTTAGCGATTACCTCATCGGATTGACTAGATAATGGGCAATGACTGTCTCCAATATCCCTGACGGATGTGGGCGGAACGGGAGAGATGTAGTCAGCCCTAATCAGAAGATCCGGCAAATACAAAGCAATCAATGACGTCACGGCCTTGTTTATACTCTGATTAAGTGAGACTTTAAACACAAAAAAGGAAATATATGACTCGACGAAAAAATGCGAACTTAATTACTAGGATTTTTTTTAATAACCTTACGTCCATGAGACTTTGAAATGTAGCTAAGCTTATGCAACACCAATTATGATAATCAAGTTCCAACTCAGGCATTATTAAAAATAAAATAAAATTAAACAACTTTTTTATTATTAGTACACTTTAACCTACCGGTTTCGACAAGAACTTTGTCATCATCAGGGTTTATTAAATTCTAAAACATTAAAATCATTAAAATACTCATAATAAATTACATTCCCTTACCAGAAACTTCCACACACTCCGTAAAAAATCCTAAATGTTTTTTTTTTTAAAGTGGTTAAAACAAAGTTGTTTTATTTAAATAAAGTTTATAAAATGTGCCACAAGTATCTGCGAAAAACATTCAATAAATTATAAGTTTCATAGCCTTTTTTTAGATGGGAGTTACATTAATTTTATTTATCTTTCCTAAGTACAAGGTTTATAGATCATTTAGTGGATTTTTGTTTTTATTAACTAGAAAGAGATGTTTTATTTTAATCTGTGTTAGGAACAAGAGGGATAGTCTAGTGTGGGACAATCATTAACTTCTCAGCATTTGCTCATTGCTGGGATGAAACTATGTATGTAAAACTCCTCAGGAGATGCTGGACTGTTGACTGTCGTCAACTGACCTTCCGTTCCACTAGAACAGGGTTCGGTATTTTGTGCATTATAGCCTAAATCTACCTATGAGTGGGAAAAGGCTTAAAACTTAACACCAAATAAAAAATTGTCCTAATTCGCTAGCCATTACATTACAGAGGCGTACGAAAATTCATTCATTTAATTGGCAACAAAATATTGTGTGAGAAATATTTAATTCATAATAAGTAGAAATATTTTTGTAATATTGGTATCTCAACATTGATAAGAAGAATATAGAAGTCTAGGCATTGACAAGGTTTGCGATCTGTCATCGGCTGGTTAAGGCACTTAATGGACTGTGACTCAAAATTCTACCCATGATTGACAACCGCACTACACATCTAATAAAATAAAAACTTAAAAATTTTACCGCATGTTATACTGATAACGACGAAACCTAGTCACTAGTCAAATATAATAAACAGATATGTAAAAAAACTACAACGCTATTATTTTATTTTATAAAATGCAGTTCTGTTACAAAATTTTATTTTTCCTGCAATCGAAATGATCTACTGTATATTACTTCGTGGGCTATATCTTTGTTTAAATCAGAAAATTTTTATTTTCAGAAGCCTTCGTGAAATGTAAGATTCTTCCCAAATTATTTTGCATATCGTGATAGATTTATTTCTAGAATTATCCGACTGATATTGGTGGAAGGGGTAAAGCAATTACGTACTGGGAATCCCCCTTCACAAATAAACTTTCACATTTCTTACAGCTCGTTAGGACAAAGAAAACTCAAACAAACGGAGACGAAGAATGAAACTACTGATGGAACTATGCATACACCCTTGTTCTCTGCAATTTGTCTGTTCACCAACCCCCTCTTCTGCGTCCTTATACATTATATCACTATTTATATCGTAGTCGTACAGGAGAAAGTGACCAACTAATAAAGCGTTAAATGTTCAGGAGGGCCATAAAATAACTACATGCATATATAGTTTTTTCATATAAATTTTATTTGACTAGCTTATACATAACTTTGACAAGAGACTATTACAAAGTAATGTTATAATTTGGTCAAATAAAATTATGTGGAAAAAACTGTATAGTTATTTTATTGTATTATGTATACCGTAGTCATACAGTAGAAATTAACGTAAACCAAAACGTAAAATGTTAAAGTCACTTTTGCTTGAAAATAAACACCAATGCAGTTAGTCATTTTTAACAAGTCAATATATTATACTTCCAAGTTTAAAACCCTTTGAGATTTTTTCAGGGCGATATTAAGGTAATATGATATCAAATAGTCAATAACCACGTTTTTGTAAAAAATGCACTTGGTTACATTCTCCTTTATGACTACGATATAATACACCCTTACGAATCGTTTTAACAACCTTTAACCCTTTCAATAATGTAGGGACATATTTTTCCAGAGAATTTATAATAATAACTAAAATAATAAAGTCACACTAATATCATATAAAAATAAAGGTTCTTATGCAAAAGTAAGAGGAATTCGCGAGAAAACATCACAGAGAATCATGTCTAGTGGAGTCGTGAATAGAGAATAGTGTTGTGTCACGCTAATTGGAGTTTGGCTCCAGTGGGGTGTCTATGAGAAAGGGAAACAAAGCCAAAACAGAGTATGGCTGACATAAAAACTATATTTGTTGACTAGAAAAACACCAAATACTAGTAAAATATTTTTGTAAATAGTATATGTAAGAAAAAATAACTAAGATATGTAAAAAAGAGATGTTGTGACAATGGGAGTGAGAGAATCAGAAAGATTTAACGTAACTGTGGACGAAACAAAGTGTTTATTTAATATAATCATTTTACTTGGTATATAAACTGGTATGAAGCTTATAGCTAAACTAATATCATACAGTCATCTCGAAAGCTTTATAATTCATAATTTTATAGTTGATCTACCATATGTAAAAACTTAAACAAAAACTTTTGTTTATCAGTTTAAAAGAATAAGAAAAATTTAGGGGAAAACATTATAATAATTAAAAAAGTGGCCCGTTATAATATATATAAATAAGAAACAATAATACTATCGTACAATTATTAGTGAGTGACATCAATTATTAGTATCATTGTATTTTATCTCATTAGGTGTTTGGTGAATTTTGAGCGAAGCTGAGGGTTCTCTATTTTCAGACCCTGCTGTAAATTTTTAACTGAATGAACGGAATTTTAAATTTTTCTAGGATTAAAAAATTTTGGACGATCGAAGGGGAAGTTTTAACAGGATTAAAAAAAAAACATGAATTTCAGGATACCTGAAACTTTCGTCTGGTCGAGTTTTTTTCAGAATTTCGCAACTAATATATATCACCGTATTTCGACGGGAAATTTTCTAACTTCAAATGCCAACTACAACTGTACAACTGTCAACGACTGTGACATATCTCGATGTATCGAGAGGGATGCCAACCCTAGCATAACTGCGCAAACTATTTGTGGATGTCGGCTACAATATAATGTCGCAAGCTCCAGATGAGGGTGAAGAGCGTTCTCCACTTCCTAGTTCCGGTGTGTACTGCATCTTGACACGGATATCTGGAAGCGTCGGGAGAAAAACACGTATGCAGGGTGCAAGAACTCAGATGACATATTTTTCTCTCTCTTTAAGCGGTTTTATAATATAAATGTAAAATTAAGTAAGGTGTTCAATGAGCACATACCATATTACAATGAGTAAAAATTGGCTCATGACAAAAGATAAAAAAAAATAAGGATGATAAATCAACAGAGACAATGAAGATTATTTTGAAGAGGGAATTTTAATTATTATTTTTTGTAGGTATTATACGTGTCTCAATCAAGACAAAGGATCCGTCGTTTTTTTATAAAAGAAGATGGAATTTATGAGTATCCCAAGAAGTATGAACTGGCATTTGGCTAGATTAAGTGATCACTTTATGCACTTGTGTAACGTTCTGCCCATTATTGAACATCTTTATTACATATTTTTGTTTGAAAGATGTATTTATACACTGTTGTTGGATTTCTTTAGACAGTTAGATGTTATTTTGATAAAACTGACATTTCGGCTAAGTGTGTATAAATAAAGCATTAATTAGCATAAACACTTTATTTAAATGTATCCAAGATTCTTACCGAATTATTTTATCTTACCCCTTATGATGGGGTCAATGTTGTTGGATTTCTTTCGTAAGTTATTTGATATTTTAACAGAAGCGAAATTTTTTCTGAAGGTGTATATAAATATAAATTTATTGATATTTATACTGTCCACAACGCAAAAAGTATGTAAAAAGAATGCAAATTTAATAAAATAATCTGAGACCAAATTATTTTCAAGCTTTTATTCGCAGAGTATCCAGTGTTTTATATATGCAGTTGGAGACACTCCCTTTCCAGCGAGTTATACTAGAAGCGCAATAACCCGCAGTTTTCATTAAAGGGAATATTCAAATCCGGAATGCCTGAGATTTCCCGTAATATCGGAAGTCACTTCGCCCCGGAACAAAGCTTTAAACTAGGATTTCTAAAAATTCAAGCAAATACCGACGTTATTACATTCTATTATTACATGGGGGATATCTGTTACTATTACATATATACCCTATATAGTATGTTGATATGTTATTGAAAGTATGAACGAATTATTCAACTTACTTAGGAAAGTTGATAACAACACAAAATATTATGTATAAAATAAAATAACTTTGTTTTTAACCACTATTATACTGGTAATTTTAGTCCCCCTCCGTGATGTAATGCTCAGCGTGTTTGGCTACCGTGCTGGAGGTCCCAGGTTCGATTCCCAGGGGGGGGGGTGAGAATAAATATTAGAGAATTTACTCTAATTATTTATAATTTTTATTTAATATTACTCTGGACTGGTCCCTGAAGCGCAGGAGTGATCACCTTGCCTTCATATAATTAACGATCAATATAACATTGCGTCAATACGATGCAGTGCCCTATGCACCATTGGGTGTGGATAAGGGTTAGAGATTTTATTGGTATATTTTTATCCAGTCGGTTTTGACAAGAACCTTGTCATCATCAGGGTTAAACATGTGCAGGGTTAAAATGGTAAATGTTTAACCCTGATAATGAAACGTTCTTGTCGAAACCGGTCGGAGAAAAAATGTACCAATAAAAAGTGGTTAAAAAACAAACTTGTTTTATTTTATAAAGTTCATGAAATGTGCCACAAAGTATTTGAGAAAAACATTCAAGAAAAAATAAAACATTGTTATTTATGCCCTATGCACTCTGAACTATTGGATGCGAATAGGGCCACATTCAAGCACATGACTGATGACATTTCCTTCGAGTATTTTTCGATCAATGTATCGCTACATCGATGTGATGCAGTGCCCTATACACCATTTGGTGCGGATAAGGGTAAGAAGAAAACGAAAATAATATTTTTATCGATTTCGAAGATCCACGAATATTTGAGAATTATTCGATTCACATTTTGTACTGATATATCTTGGAAAACCTCATATAATACGGAGGTAAGAGGTCAAAATAAAATATGGAGCAAAGGCAAAATAAAGGAATGGGTAAATGATCAAGAGTCAATTCTATGAAAATTTAAAATATTTTTACTTTTTTCTCTCTTTTTTGTGTGTATATTAGGTAAAAATGGAAAAAAAAACAATAAAAAATGTATGTAAAAAGAACTCCACCGACAAGACACACAAGGTGGCTTGGTGGGTCTCTGCAAAAAATATTTTTTAAACATGTTTATAATTGTAAAATAATTCATGTAAATAAAAAAGAGAATAAATACGATAAACTAGATCCTTTATATGAAAGGTTTTTCCAAATTTATTTTATTTGACCAGTGACCAGGTTGCCTCGTTACCGACATCATCAGACGGGAAATTTAAGAGTTGAAAAGTTGTAAACCCTATTGTTGAACAGATAGGTCTCTTGCGAACTAAAGTTTTGATTGAATTGTATTAGCAATCAACCCTTAGGTCATCGAGCAATCGTGTAGAGCTTTATGTTAGAGAGGTTTCTGTACAGTCCTGCTGAAAACTTAATTACTGAAAGGCTGTAATAGGGGTAGCTGTCATGTTACTTCCTGTTTGTTTTGTAACTAAGGGTAGCTAGAATAGTGAAGCAATGCGAAGATCCCAAGTTTTGTTGGGACGATTATTTTTAACGATAGTTTTTTTAAAATTACTTGAATGTTTTTCGCACATACTTTGTGGCACATTTTATTAACTTTATAAAATTAAACAACTTTGTTTTAACTACTTTTTTATTATGAGTACACTTTAACCTACCGGTTTCGACAAGAACCTTGTCATCATCGGGGTTTATTGAATTCTAAAACATTAAAACATTAAAATACTCATAATTAATTACATTCACTTACCAAAATTAATGTTTAAGAATTAAATAAACCCTGATGATGACAAGATTTTTGTTGAAACCGGTAGGTTAAAGTGTACCAATAATAAAATAGTGGTTGAAACAACGTTGTTTAATTTTATAAAGTTATTTTAAATATTAAACGCTTATAAAATATCACTTATTGAGTTTTATTTCATTACACACGACTAGTTTTGAAAACTACATATCGCTCACTCCTTTCAAGAACGTCATAAATCAAAATACTCGATTTTTCAGGTGATCGTTTTTAAAGTTATAATACAATGTAATACAATGTATTAAAAATAAATATCAAGCCACTTACTGAACTTTTTACTGTGTACACATATTTTAAGGTAAAACCTGAATGTTTTTTCTCCATTTGAAAAATATTTTGTATTTTAAAAAAATTGTTAAACAATACGTTTACTTAAAAATGCAAAAACAACACTTTCTGCCCTGTAGCGGGTAAATATTAAGATAAAAATATGCCTCTTTTGCTGGGATATAGTACATTTTCTGGGCATTCCGAAAACATGCACAACTGAAAATTTACGATTTTTGATTTATGACGTTCTTGAAAGGAGTGAGCGATATGTTTTCATTGACATGTGATTACAAATACTAAATATTTTTTTAGGTAAATATAATATAGAGGTGGTTGTGATAATAACTAGAGGGTTGGGGATTAAGGGGCGGGGACTTTGTTTGATGGGAACATAGACAATGATCGTGATGTATTTTGCTTTTCTAAAATATAACACGATTCTTTTCTATGTTCTAACTAAACAAAGTTTATTTACAAATGCCGGATTATAGGGCATTTAAAGTGATCACAGAAACAAGTCGATGAAATAGTGGTATTCACCAAGTAAAACTTAAATGAAAAATGGATAGATATTACGACAAAGTGACTGCCGAATCAATTAATGATACTATTTTCTTTTTATATCTCTGTGGATATTGTGTAATATAAAAAATAGTATTTTAATTAAGCAAGACATTTTCATATGTATAATGGATTCATTTGTGATTCAAGCATTTATGGAGTCAATGATTAAATACAAGTTTTCATTTAAATTTACTCAAAGTGCCGCAAAAATAGAAATCTGCTGGCTTCAAAGGCTCTAGAAGCCGCATCGATTAGAAATCATCTATCTACTTGAAGTTTTTCTTTACGCCACTGGAATTGAAAATGAGCTATGATCTGATAATAATGTAATTTTTTAAGAGGTGTGTTTTAAGAAATATATTTTAAGAGAAAATTTTCATTGAAAAGTCATGCTGTTTAAAACGTTAGAATTTTGTTCATGATCCCACGTACAAATGTTATTTTAGTATGTACTAAAAAAAAACAGTAAATATTTTTGTGTTATCTTGATATTAGTTTTCAACACTAACGATATGAAAAAATCTAGCTTTTTTTAAAAATTTTGTTTTGATTGGATTCTGACTGCATTCAGTATACTTTCATAATTTTAATTTTGACTATATTTTAATTTATATATTATATGTTAGTAGCAAACACTGAATTTTTGAGTCTAATAAATTGTATTTTATTGTTAAAAATACATAAAAACTATATTTGTGACAACTGTTTCGCCTTGTTTCGGTATTTTGACACAAACGTCATTTTAATTTAAGGGATATTTGAACAAAATAAGTATTTTTGTGAATAAAATATAAATAAAAATAAATGGGCAAATAAACTGATTAAAAATTTTAGCTTGACTATTTTTTTGACTGTTTTACTGTTCTTACTTATTAGATTCACACGTCTTAATGTTATTTTGAGGTTATTCATACCTTGATATATTCTCTTTCAACAATTACCGTAAAAGATTATCTTGGGATTTGAACTGAGACTAGCCTCTTACGTTGCATCAAACATTCATACAAGTACGCCAATTAATATACAAACATATGGCTAGCTATTAGCCCATATTTCCGACTGTAGCTCGCCAAATGAGAGCATAAAATGGCTGGAGATTAACAACGCGTTGGTATTGCAAAGTATTGTAGCTGACAGTATTCTCCAATTACGTATTAGTGTCGGCTGCGGAATTATTCCACGGGCATTCTATCAAACCAATCGCCAATTAGATTAAAAGCTTAGTATATCGGATTGGAAAACAGGGTTTGAGACTGGAATTTACAACGTGATTGAAAAATAATGCTAGACTTTATTTAACTAACAATTCACTTCTTAATTGTATTGGTAACTGTGCTTAGCATGGACTGTTCACCCTACAGATGATATATCAATATATATTAAACGTCACAAATTTTTGGGTATGTATAAAAATAACAATTATTTTGCAGTGTTGAATAAACTATATGGTGGAAATTGACCATGAAAGAATCAAACCAATGATCACAAATATTGTAACCCAAGAAAAAATATGTGTCGCCATTTTCGTAAATTACTTTACAAGGGCGCTTCACTGTGATTGAATTGGGGAAAAGGAGATTGTGAAAATAGTTTAGCAAACAAAAGCATTTAAAAAAGATAATTTGAAGATCATCTCACTCTCACTCTAACTACTGGTGGAAGAACATTCCAGGCCATCGGTCCCGCAATAGTAAAGACACGGTTGGCAAATTTAGCGCGCTGCTTAGGAGCTAGTATGATCACTTTGCCCATAGCAGTTGTAGCTGATCGAAGTGTGAGACCTCTTTCAACCAATTCGTCACAAATCTGGATTTCTCCAGTTAGGAGCTTATTTTGTATATTTCGACATATCTTTAAATACGCAAAATTCTTCTTCATCCATTTTAAAATGTCAAAAACTGGAAATAACCGCAAAATTTGAGATGAAAGCCAGATTTCATTCAGATGCGAGAAAAAAAGGATCAATATTTGTGTAATTTGTTTAAGTTCAGGTAATCTTGTAATTTTTTAAACTTAATTCCAATTTTTTTATGCTTTGCGTTTGTTTGTTTTGAGGTACGCTTTTAATGGAAATGGCAGAATCAATAGTTATAATAATAATATTAATAAATCCCTAATCCGCACCCCAATGGTGCATAGGGCACTGTGGCATATAAACGCAGTGTTATCTTGATCGTTTTACACACGAAGGAAAGGTGATCAGCCCTCCGCTTCAGGTACCAGTTCATGGTAATATTGAATAAATATTACTGTGAAAAAATCACTTATATTTATTTTACCCCCCTTAGGAATCGAACCCGGGACCTCCAGAACGGTAGCCGAGCGTGCTGACCATTACACTGCGGAGGCGGACAATCGAATAGTTATAAACTGGTTGTAATCATTTATATATTTAATTTCGTAAATTTATGTATGCAATTTAAATCATCAATATTATTACGATATGAATACAATTATAATTTAAAATATATTATTAAGTAAATAAAAAAATAAATTTTATCTCAAGCCTTGGCTCGAGATAAAATCCAATACCGGATGCACAGTAATAAAACGCATGTACTGTACCATAATAATATATAATCATTTAAAACCATTTTTAAAATTTGCTGCGGTATGTTTTCATACCTCATTAATGTAGAAAATAAAAATAAAACATAAAGAATAACTCACGACTTTTATTTTCAAATAACCGCCAATAAAAATTAATCGCAATTATAGTTCGTACGAGTTTTGATATAAAACGTAGAGCTTACAGTGAAGTTGGCACGTTTTAGCGAGGAGAAAGTGAAGAAGTGTAGGTCAATTTAAAGAAGAACTAGTTAGTAGAGAGATAATGACGAAGAGTTTGAACTGAAACTCTCGGAAAGAGACTTTCACAATACTTATATTAGAAAAGGTATTATAATTGAACGGAAGAGAATGGGCATTTCAAATAATAAAACTGAGTTATTTGTCTCTTGAAAATGAATAGGATCTATAAAGTACCTACGTCAAGTAATTATAATAAATAACTTTTTATTAATTGATTTGGCAGTCACTTTGTGGTAAATCTATCAATAACTTGCTTTGTGGTAAAATATATCAATTACTATCTATAAATACCATGTTATTAAATCACTGTGAATCTTACCGTTTTTCAGTTTTATAAGTATTATATGACATCACTATACTTTTACTATGAATACTTACTTAGATGATCAGCTAGAGTGTCCCTAGAGACAAAATAAACAGTTCACACTTTCTTGTGAGCCCATGTGTAGCAGACATCAGTATTAAGGTAGAGGAAGGGTAAATGGGATGGTATACGTACATAGTTTGAAAATAGGAAATCGTGTTTTCAGGCGGGTCTCAATCATGTAAAAATAATACGGGGTTCTGTTAATAATAAAGGATCTCTGCAAAAAAAAAATCTCAATTTAATAATGGCTGTTGTGAACTCATACGCACTGTGTCATGAGATTTAGCAATATATCCAGGAGTTCCGAAAATTGGAGTAGTGTGATCGTCAATCGTGGGTAGAATGGTGAATGTTGTACATGTGTAAGGTGATCACTTTACCAGCTTATGACAGGTAAACACTGCCCTGTAAATACTCAGACTTCCATATTATTCTTCGTCTATGTTGAAATGTCAAAAACGTGTTAAAAAAAGTGGAAAAACCCGAATTAGTGAACAAATATTTGGAACAACTTAAAATATTGTAAACAATTAGTTGTTCAGTATAATTTAATGAGTAATATTAAATAGATCCATAACTTAGACAAAGTTATCTATTAACAAAGTTTAAAGCGGTGTTCTCGGTAAATTAATTCCAGTTGCAGGCATCAAACGGAATCAGTCCAATTTGAGATAAGTCGTCGAGTACCCAAGGCAATCTGGACTTCGGATTAGCACAGAGGAGCTATTTAAATTAGCCCCAAATGGTATGCAACAGTCTGCTAAGGAGTCGGGTTCTAGAGCTGTACCAGGCACCCCCATCAACCCTCGGGTGAGAGAGATATCTACCCACTTATCTGCAGATCGAGACCAGTGGTCGGCAAACTCGTTAGCCTGAGAGCCAAAAATGTACACTACAACGATTTAAACTCTACAACATTGTTTTCATATTATTTTTTGACATCTCATCAAAGATGAAGAAGAATATGGAAGTCTGGGCATTTACGGGGCTGACGACCGTCATAGGCTGGTTTAAGTGATCACTTTACACACGTGTAACATTCACCAATTCTACCCATTATTGACAACCACACTACTCAAATTCTTGGAAGTTCTATATATATGAACCAATTTAGAAACCTTGTTCTTGAATCACTAGAACTTCACTAGAGACATATATTGGTGAGATGTAAAGAAGCTTTTTATTAAGCAGAAACTCTTATATTAGTATGTGAGATCCGAATCCTGGATTATAATCACACACATGAGAAACGCCAGAAAATACCATTTTCATTTTTATTATTAAGCTTATAATTTGACCAGATAATTTATTTACAACATTTTGAGTGTGTCCAAATACAACATTGGCCAAATACTTGTTCACAAAATCTGGATTATCTCCAATTACAGGAGTTATTTTTATATTATTTTTTGACATCTCATCAAAGATGAAGAACAATCTATTGGTGAGATGAAAATAAGCTTTTTATTGAGCAGAAACTCTCATATTAGACTTATTTATTTTTTTACAAAAATGTTAATAAAATTAGTAAATAACCACTCACCGAGATTTTTACGTCTACCGGTTTCAAGACGTACCCGTCTCTTCGTCAGGACAATCGCTAACACAGCATGCAAACAATACTACCCTTCACCACCATAGCACCATTTACACACTCAAAAGTGGTTATATACTAATTTTATTAACATTTTTGTAAAAAAATAAATAAGTAAAAATGACTAACCACAAAGTAAATGCTTTAAATATTAATAATATTGAGAATCTTATATTAGATGTCTCTAGTGAAATTCTAGTGATTCAAGAATAATGTTTTTAAATTGGTTCATATACATATATAGAACTTCCAAGAATTTGAGTAGTGTGGTTGTCCATAATGGGTAGAATTGGTGAATGTTACTCGCCTGTAAAGTGATCACTTTAACCAGCCTGTGACGGTCGCCAGCCCCGTACATGCCCAGACCTCCATATTCTTCTTCATCTTTGATGAGATGTCAAAAAATTATATTTAAACTTTAAGTCGTGTACTTATACTTTTGGCGTTTAATATGTAGAACACCATTTTAATTCATGTTTTATATGTTAAATAAAACACTGACTTTTGAAGTCTACCAAGATGTATTTTATTGTTAAAAAACACAAAAAAAGAATGTCTTTGTCATTTGTTTAAAAAGCCATAACTAGGCAAAACAATTGTCACAACATTAAATTTCTTATGTGTTTTTTTTAACATATAAAATACAACTTAGTAGACAACGTGAAGAGACACGTGACCTCTCCGGTAATCGGCCGGTGATTGAATTCTGTGTTTGCGAGTAAGTTCTTAATTATAATTTTAGACCTTTGTTAAATTACGGGTTCACCCAATAAAAAAAGATTTTACACTTAATTAGGATTTTATTTATTAATAAAAAAAATCCTATGGTTACATACTTGTTAGGTACATCGAACGTTTATGTACTATAGTTTTTTTTCTATTGTATTTCTTTTTTATTTGACCTATGACCGGATTTTGTCGTTACCCACATCATCAGACTAAACTTATCTGATTATGTCGATAACGACAAATCCTGGTCACTGGTAGAGATAATACAAGATAGATCATTTTTCCTTCGTGAAATTAATTCAACCAATAGCTTTTTTACTAGACAGCGGTTTCGCCATAACATCAAATTTTAATACAGGAAATATTGTAATGATAAAATAAGTTTTATTGAAATAAAATGGATGCCAAAATAATTCAAAGTCAAACGTTTTTAAGGTCCATAATTCATTAGTCTTGAAACCCCCATAGCTGGAAAATAGGATTATATTTTCTAAGAGGTAATTTAATTCGACTTTAAGGTTAAGGGGTCTCATCAATCAAAGGGTCGATTCTGCCCTAGTCTGTACCTTCCGGTAAAATTAATTGAGAAAATTAGGCGCTTTTTAATTGTAGGTACTGTGTCGATTGAAATATAACTGAGGATTTATTTAATACTTGTACAGGTGATATAAATTTCATTTACCACATCAAAGACTTTCAAAAAGTGATAAAATTTTGGTAAAGATGATCGAAAAAAGTTTCAAGAAAAGTTTTAATATTTGTTAATTAATTTTTGTTAATAATACATATACATATTATAGTCGTACAGGAGAAAGTGACCAACTAACAAAACGTAAAATGTTCAGGAGGACCATTTTAGTCACTTTTGCTTGACAAGAAAATAAACATCAATGCAGGTAGTCATTTTTAACAAGTCAATATATTAAACTTTCAAGTTCAAAATTGCTTTGGGATTTTTTCAAGGCAATATTAAGCTAGAAAGGTATCAAATAGTTAATGATCACGTTTTTGTAAAAAATGCACTTGGTCACTTGGTACTCCTGTATGACTACGACATGTTCATTGGTGGGGGTTATGGCTAAGAAATAATAAATTTAAACCAACTAAAAACCATATCTTAATCATTATTTTTTCAAAACAGTAATTGGCTTTGTAACGGGCTTTTTGACGGGTTTCACCATTTTATGAAATAATACACCAAATGTATAGTTTTCTTTCCTCTTATATTATTTTTAACCACTGTCCGGGTTTTGTCGTTACTAACATCATCAGACTAGTGGAAAGTTAAATAAAACAAAATATTATATCCACAACGTTAACACTGCACAATTTGGTGTGGTTAAATACCATGATTTTATATAGTTTTCTGATCAAATTTATTTAAATTGAATTAATTTAAGTGTGTTACAATAAAAAAAAAATATGCATAAAACCCCTGCTTTACTTTAAAGGTTATAATAAATATAATACATAACTAGGATGTTATATAAAAGCCCTTACTATAACTTATATGTAATTATTACAAGAAAGCACTACTTAAATTTTTTCAGTTAAAATTCATTTCACGTAAAAATCACTTCAGAATAATTATATTAAATGATAGATTTTCACCCCTGCCTTTTTGTGTTTATAACGTAGAATTTCATTTAGCTTCCCATCAGTCTACATAATATCGGTAAAGACAAAATCCGGTCACTGTCAAAAAAAATTATGTGGGAAAAATCTATTTACTTGTTAACTATTTTATATACTTTTTTCATACATATATTTTACAAAAGGGTTGGTTTTATTCTACGTATAGTAGGTTGCCAAAATATTATATTTCCTCAACCATTCACATTCCGTGCGGATGATTAATGGTGTTCCTTTTCACTATATCCATCACCATTGTATGATAATGTATAATTCTCTAACATTCATATTGAGTATAGAACTCGAAGAAAGAGAAAAAAAAATTGAAAAAATCACCATTCAAATGGCATTTGATATTAAAGAACCATATGCTGTAGTTATAAAAGTGGTTTTTAAAATGTAAGACATTTTTCATTAATCTTATAACAGAAATCAGAAATAGAATCAGGGAAAATTCGAGTTTCATGATATTTTCATCGACGCTTTCTTTATACAAGTAATTACTTCAAAGTTCAAAGTAAAAATTCAGTTTTACTAAGAAATGGCAGTTAGAACTTAAATCTACTACTACTACTACGACTATAACTACTACTACCATCATGTCGTTTCACTGCAGGGACAATTTATATAAATACTAGTTGCACTGTTCCTCTCAAAAAGGAGACTAAGTTCTTGCGCTTGAAGAGAGATTCACTCACATTGTTTATTGTTTATATCTACTTTAAATGATTATAAGTTTTTTGATTGTTTTGTGTATATGTTATTTAAAAAAAACGATTTACTGTACAAAAGACGTTTAATTTATTTGAAATGATTCATCTAATTCTACATTTTAATTATAGCTCGTCATTGATTTTCTACGCAGTTGGTAAAATAAAATAAATAAATAAACGATATATTTACCGTGGATGCTTGGAAAATAAGCAGACAAATAAGGCTTTATTATCTCTAGGGGGTGAATAACGAGAAAACCGGGAATCGATTACGCGCATCAGTAGACCAAACAGCCTTAATCTACTGCGCTACGGAACTCGATCCCACGAAAGGTTTATCGCAAAACTACGTTACGTAGACCACGGTATTAGGAAGATAAAAATATTTACCCCAGAACTACGTTTCAGTACCGTAAAGAAAACGATTATTAAAGAAGCTTTGAAGGAAATATTGACTTTGAAAAAAATATAGATATTAATAAATATAACACGTCAACTTACGTGAGATGCCATTTTTAATAACGACAGGAGCATGTTTTATATTTAGTAATTTTGATCCTTACCTGAAACAAAAAAAAACAAATTAGGTTTTTTTAAGACACGATATTTATTTATACATTTATTTGTAAATATTATACATATACGTATACGACTATACACAATGGAGTACCGGTAACATACCTAATATATGGAAATGAAGCATGGAGTTAAAAAAGGGTCGAAGACATATCGCTCACTCCTTTCAAGAACGTCATAAATCAAATATCGTCAGTTTTCAGTTGTGCATGTTTTCAGAATGCCCAGAAAACCTTCTATATCCCACCAAAAGCGGCAATTTTTAACTTAATATTTACCCGCTACAGGGCAGAAACTGTTGTTTTTGTATTATGAAAAAAAGTTATTGTTTAATTATTTTTTTTAATTTACAAAATATTTTTCAAATGGAGAAAAAACCTTCAAGTTTTATCTAAAAAGATCTGTTGCGCTGTAAAAGGTTCAATAAGTGGCTTGATATTTATTTTTAATACATTTTATTATATTTTAAAACTTTATAAACGTTCTCCTGAAAAATCTATTTTTTATTTTATTTATGACGTTCTGAGTGAGCGATATGTGATCATTCAGATAAATGTGCGGCAAGATGATGCATGTTGGATGTTCGAATGGAAAAAAGGAGAGAATGCAATGCTAGGATAAGCATTATGGATAGCTTAATATGATTTGCTACGATTGTCAAAAATTTGATTGAAAATGCCTTATTAAGGCGAAACAATTGTCACAAAATTTATTTTTATACGTTTTTTAACAGTAAGATAGAACTTAGCAGACTCAAAAAGTTGTGTTTGATTTTAACATTTAATATATAAATTAAAATGAAGTTCTGCAAATTAAACGCTAAATCTATAAAGATATTATCGATAACATTAAGAAAGGTGTGTTGAGATGGTAAGGGCATAAGGGAGGATTGAGTGAATAAAAAACGGTAACAAATTTATGAGAAGAATGAAGTTGAATATAGGAGCAGTGGAATATAAATTCATTTATTTATTTTTAATGGATATTTCAGGAGTAAAAAAACTAACGATTTTAATCATATCCGGCTTTTCCCCGCAGACATGTTTGAGTTTGTTAAAATGTCAAATCAAATTTTTCTGTTCAATAACCTGGAGATATATCGAGATTTGACGTTATATTTAAACGGAACTACGTTATAACCAAAACATCAATTCAGAGGACGTGTTATAGTGTTTTCAAGAAAATTGTAAAACTTTAAACGCTTTAAACAAATACCGAAAAATGTTGCTATTATAAACTAAATAACTAACCATCACGCCGTTATACTGGAAGTGTAGGGTAGTAAGAATAGAACGCCACACCACTTTGTCTTTGAAAAATATTATTTGCCTCTATCACATTCATGCATCTCCTCATACATACCGGCGAGTATTTCGATTCCTAACCTGACCGCTTTCAAGTATTTCACTAACTTGATCGGGCAAAGTTTTTCTCGGTGTTCCTCTGCTCTTTTTTTCAACAAGATTTACCTCATTAATCTGTTTTATCGTTTTTTCCTCACTCGTTCGTTCCACACATAAAAAAGTGCCAACATTTCATTCTTTAGTTTATCGATAATGCTTATCTCAGCTTTGCATTCCTTCCTTATTTCACCATTCGAAAATCTATCATACATCGGGAGATCGAATTTTGACTCCATTCAGTCTACTTCCATCCTTTTTTTGCCGACTTCATGCTTTGCTTTCATTCACCTCAAACCCTTATCCGCACCCCAATGGTGCATAGGGCACTGCATAATATAAACGCAGTGTTATGCTGATCATCCGCTTCAGGTAAACTTTCATTACTTTCATTAGGGTTGTATTATAATTAAGTCGTGATTTCAATTAGTTATTTTTTCCGTTATTACATTAAAATATTTCATTTTTTCTAGCAAGAATACTAAATATATGTTATCGGAGAACGTCATATATTGGATGATGTGTTATTACAGTTGCGAGAGGGTGGTTTGGCCATGGGAGGGGTTGGAGAGATGTGTGTTCAGCAGACATATCGCGAGGGGTGAAAAGGAACAGGAATAGATAAATGTGAAGAAGGGCGAAGGCTTTATTTGCATTTAACTGTTTGATATATACTCCTTCAAAAACTGCGGTGTGTTCAAAATTCTTTGTTGAAGATGGATTTGAATAAGTTTTGTGGTTTTTTGTATTGATTTTGGAAATAAAAATTCTTTAAGGCGGGATAATCAATAGCCCGAAAATCAATTTTCTTAAATTGATGGATATAATGTTATAAAAAACACATATTTTTTGAGTCTACTAAGTTGTATTTTACTATTAAAAAAAAAAAAAAAAACATAAATATAAATCAATATTGTGTCAATTAATTCGCCTAGTTACGGTATTTACAAACGACGTATCTAATCACGGCAAGTTTTCCTCGGTCTTCCTCTGTTCCTTTTTCCAACTTCATTGGCCTCATATATTTGTTCAACCGTTACTTCCTCACTCATTATTTCCACATGTCCAAACTATCTCCACACATCTTTCTTTATTCTATCGATAATGTTTATCTCATATTATTTTTGACATCTCAACAAAGATACAGAAGAATATGGAAATCTGGGCATTTACGGGGATTACGACCGTCATGTGCTGGTTTAAGTGATCACTTTACAATGATTAAAAAATAATTTATATAATATTGGAGATAATCTAGATTTGTGAACAAGTATTTGGACACTTTCAAAATGTTAGCAATGTTTATCTCAGCAAAATTGATCTCTTGTTTCAGCTAAATTAATTCATTAAATCACCTCATACAAAAAACCAGGTTTTGACAGGTAAATATTTGTGAATACCCAGACTTTCATATTATTTTTCATTTTCATTATAATGATAAAATAAAGGCATTGCTACTGGCCTACGCCTTCAATTCAATACACGATATGAGGAAAATAATGGGCACACACTCGGTGTTTATAAATGTGTGGAAATTATTTCAATTACCCTCTAAATGGTTGCGCAATTTCTCGTTAATACGGTGCGTATTGTTTGCGTCTAGTGAATAAATATAAACGATCATTCACGGAAACAAAAGATCAAAAGAAACCCGTTACTGAACGCTTCTCTCGCGTTTGAATCATTTCACGAAACAAAATACAAACGATATGTTTCATATTATTTTTTGACATCTCATCAAAGATGAAGAAGAATATGGAAGTCTGGGCATTTACGGGGCTGACAACCGTCATAGGCTGACGACAGTCACATGAAAAATAACTTCCGTAATTGGAGATAATCCAGATTTGTGAACAAGTATTTGGACACACTCAAAACGTTGTAAATAAATTAACTGGTCAAATTATAAGCTGACAAAATAAAAATGAATATGATGTTTTCTGGCGTTTTTGCTCAGTAAAAGCTTCTTTTCATCTCAGCAATAGATGTCTCTAGTGAAGTTCTAGTGATTATTAAGGTTTCTAAACTGGTTTATATATATAGAACTTCCAAGAATTTGAGTAGTGTGGTTGTCAACAATGGGTAGAATTGGTGAATGTTACACGTTTGGAAAGTGATCACTTAACCAGCCAATGACATGTCATAAGCTCTGTAAATACCCTAACCTCCATATTCTTCTTCATCTGTGTAGTGAATCTAAATTCATTTATATTTTCAGTTGTGTGTGTTTTCGGAATGCCCAGAAAATGTACTAGATCCCAGCAAAAGTGGCATATTTTTAACTTAATATTTACCCGCTACAGGGCAGAAAGTGTTATTTTTGCATTTAAAGAAAATGTATTGTTTAATTTTTTTTTTTAAATAAACTAAATATTTTTCAAATGGAGAAAAAACATTCAGGGTTTTCCCAAAAAGATCTATCGCACAGTAAAAAGTTCAATAAGTGGCTTGATATTTATTTTTAATACATTTTATTATATAATATGTTTAAACTTTAAAAGGCGATCTCCTGAAAAATTAAGCTTTTTGATATATGACGTTGTTGAAAGGAGTGAGCGATTTTTTTTCATCCGTGTCAAAATACCTTTTAAAATTGGTTATTCACAAAATGTGTCTGCGAACAAAATCTGTCGAACGAGTTTGCATTTTCTTTTGAAGTTCATCTCATTCGGTAAGTATTTGATATTCAAGATCATGTACTAGACTTCGGGAACTGGATTCAGAGTATGCAGGGAGCATCGCTTCAAGCGTTGGCGCGAAGCCAACAGCTATAGTAGAGCGATGTCGCTCCAACATTGGTCCACTGACGCGTGGATGATACCCTGACATTGCAATACTCGTATGGCACCCATGTGTTAAACACACGTGTCAAGGAGCTGATTCATAGCCTACTGCTCTAGTCTGGTGACATTTTCTTGTAAACTAGTAACACATCATTTGACGTACATCTCAATTAAAAAAAAATGTTTTTTCTAGGGTGTGGATGCGTTCGGGAAAAGAATTGGATGGTATAATTCGTCGAGCCGAAAAAGTAATGCAGTATAGTGTGTCGTCGCGTTATCTTAAGCGTTAATTGCTTGAAGGCAAGGTGATTAGTTATATGCTTCTAGTACCAGCCCAAGTGCATATAAAAAAAAATATATATATTTATATATATATATATATATATATATATATATATATATATATATATATATATATATATATATATATATATATATATATATATATATATATATATATATATATATATATATATATATATATAAATATATATATATATATATATATATATATATATATATATATATATATATATATATATATATATATATATATATATATATATATATATATATATATATATATATATATATATATATATATATATATATATATATATATATATATATATATATATATATATATATATATTCTATGGTTTGAATAAGTAAATTATTTTCATTGACAGAGACCTTCTTAAAATAAATGTAAGTTCTTCGTAAATGGAAATAAACCAAGAAATTTTGACCAATTAGGATAGATTCAAAATATTGTAAATGATTTGTATTTTGTTTGAACTATAATATAAGATGAATAATTGAAGCTGCATTTCTTAAATGACTTATATATTTATACGAGTATATAAAGATCCAGCTTCTCAAACCCCGTTCGGCTTAGTGGATTTAAAAAAGACTTGAAATGGAAACAATTTCTGGCATTTTCATTCCACAATTCTATCGAATGGAGTGAGATGAGAGATGACATTCTTAACAAAGGATATCATCCTGTAGGATGCCGGGTATTGTAGTAAATCGCTTTTGCTCTTATCCTTAAATATGGGGTAAGCGAGACACATGAGCTGGATCCTGCGTGTAGAGGAAGATTGATGTAAGGACACATACGCTGAGGAAGTTATAGGCCCTTTAAAAAGAAATTGCTGAGAAAAAATGTTGTGGAAATATTTCAATGGTAAACAGATTAAAAATAAAATGGCTTACAAAGTACACGCTTTCACAGCCTTATAATGTTATTGAAAAATTAATTTATTTTTCATCGTAAACATAATAACAAATTGCAATAATGTGACCTTACTGAGTTTATACCCTATTTGAGCAAATACGAGATTTAATATTTTATATACAGTTATAAAAAAATAAGGAGATATATTAATATTTCATTGGAATATCTTTAGTGTTATAAAAAAAAAGATATTCAATAATAACGATATATGTTTGTATACGAGTATAACAATAAGTAAACATTATATTTTTGTTTTATTACATGGTATAAAATTGTAGCCAGAATCCAAAAGTAACATAAATTTTTCGTTTAAATTAACAAGTTTAACACGAAAAAATAATAGTCAAAGTTTAGTTTGAGGCTCAGGCGAAGATAGTAAGATGGTAATTATGGAGACGGCAAAAGAGATTTATCAGCAACAGTATACCACTCCCAGAGGCAAACAGTAACGGTACACCAATCCTCCCAGGACGAAATGTAAACATGGAAAAACAAATAAACTAACCGAAAAAAGGGAACAAAGTTTTTCAATCTGTTTTCCTTTGTTCTTTCGGCCAAAATAAAAACTACTCCACGGGAAATACTCGTAAATTGAATCGCCATCCCAGAAGAATTGGCGCTTTGGTTTTTAATAACTTTTCCATTTTCCTTTGTATTATTTTCTCGGCGAGTTTCCCAGTTAATTCGCAGATAATGGCGCCCCCGTTAGCTTAACACGGGACTTTGAATCTGATTACTGCGAAATTTAAAAGCAAATGCAATTTTCTCTATAAGCCACTTTGCGAACTACTCGACACTGACTTTAAATATTTAAGCCTTTCAATTTTCTTTTATGCGAACTTCCCTTGCGAGATCTTTCGTACGGTTGGTTTTCTATGCATTTTTAAATCGTCGGACACTCTGAGAGGTTTAATTACATGAATAAACTAGATATACAAGCTCAAGGGGAATGAAGGTCAATTACGGGGAAAACAGGAATTTTCTCGGCTTAATATCCATTTGCATTTTGAACAGTGCTGTGAATAATGTATTAAAAATGATCGAAAAAGGGTTCGTTTTTTCATCAATAAAATGAAATTAAATTTTGAAGTATAAAAGGATACGCGAGTACAACCTTCGGAATATACACATTTCAGAATATATGCATATCAAATATAAAAATTATCCCTGTTAAAATGCATTCCCTCGGATGTATATGTGGAAAATCGTTGTTTTATTTGTAAAATTATAATTTTCGATTATTTATAAAGTGCCGTTTTAGTAAAATACTACCTCAATGGAGCTTCAGTATACTATACACTTATCATTTTATCCATATATTGATTGATCAAATTGATAACACTCAAATTTTGAGGCATTTTTTTTCAAATGACTTTATGTGCGACATTTATGGTTAAAATAAGATGTTTATATTAATTCATCTATATTATAGAAAATCTTTTTATGACAAAAGAAGTTGAAGAAATTTGAAAAGAATATAAGGCTGAACTAGGAATAATCGAAAAAATCATTGATTGAATCTAACCATTTTTATTTTAAGTATTTCTTTGTAAATACCGCCATTTATTCAAATTTATTGTGACATGTGTTTTGATGTTTATTTTTAATATACGGACCACGCATCACACCAAACGATGTTTGAAAAAAAAGGTTTAAAAAAAATTGTGGTATAAACTAAAATTAAATTTAAATAAAATCGAAAAGATTAAGAAAAGTTCTTTAAGGTGATATTTGTAATAATTCCTATTATTCCTTATTAAAGACAAAACATTTGTTTGATTTTTTTGTCATAAATTGCATTGTATTTAAGACGTGGTACTTTAATCAAAACAACAACTTTCCTCAGCTGTAGACAAAAATAAAAAGAATTGAAGAAGCCACTATGATAGAGAAACAACATCTCTTATACTTTCTTTTCTCGCCTATTACAGCTTCGCTCGTAAAGGATGGATGGTTTTAATTCAATTTGGCTCCATAAAGTGCAATCTCTTAGCTGAGTTCATATTTCTCCAGTAAATCTCTCTCGGGCCAATTTATTGACCGTCAAACCGAAGATGGCGGCCATATTTCTCCCACTTATTTATGCGACCATTCGAAACCGAAATAAATGGTTATCCGTTTCCAGACAGACGGTACATCCGCCGATAAGCGATTATACACAAGTATATATCCTAGCCCAATGTGAATGTTCGTATTATTTATTGATTTGGCATTTACTTTGTAGAATAACATGATGATTTAAGTGTAATAATGAAACACTTGTGTGATACAACTTTTTTGTTTATTAAGGTATTTATAGATTTGGCGTTAAATTTGTAAACTTGCGTTTCAATTTATTTACTTTTTTTTAATTAAAAAAAGAGAAATGCTTGTGTTTTTATTATTTACAAAAATATTTCAATTTCATACTATTTCTGTGAGCCTAAGCGACTCATTATTAGATCTAGGTATCAAATTGTGGTAGAGTGGATTTGAACCGAGAAACCCTGACTCAATAGTCCGCGACACTAACCACAGGACCACAAGCCGACACAGTAATAAAATCACTTAAAAATAAAATCAAGAACTGATTTATAGAGTCTACTGAATCACATTTTTTTAATTAAAAAATATCTAAAAATAAAATTCGTGGAAAATTGTTTCGCCTTATTATGGTATTTTCAAAGCGGGTTTCGTGGGTAACGACGATTAGTCAAATAAAATGAATGTGGGAAAACCTACAATAGTGTTTTTGTTTATAAAATGATAATACTGTTTTTATGCATGCGGTATTTTATTACTATTTTAAATAAATCTATCGACTTGAAGCATTAAATTTTAAAATGAATGATGAAAGAAAACACGATTATATACATATATTTTAAGAAGACGGATATACTGAAATAGAAACACCGCAATTCCGAGTACATACGTCAATCGATAAGATGGTTTGATTCGTAAAAGTAAGCTATCGAATGGATTTAATATTAACACATCAGTCTAAAATTGGAGCGGAGAGGAACAGAATTGATGAGAGAATCTAGTCAGTTTTATTCGAAAGATCTAAATCTTCTTCTTCTTCCTGACTCCATCCCAACTTACCGTCTTTATAGACTGCTGGGGGATGGTCTCCTCGTCCTCGGGTTGTAGGTCCTTCTATCATTAACACCGTCACATATGCCATGCTTTAGAATCATATTATTTTTCTGTAACATCCGTGAATTCTTTGGTATTCCTCTAGATGCCTTTCGAGGAAGATCCTCGGCAATTGTCTGGTTCATAATATGATCAGTTTTTCTGCGTCCTATGTGCCCATACCATCTCAATTGCCTTTCTTCTACCTTACTATTGATGAATGTTACACCCTGGATTCAGCGAATGCGTGAACTCTTTATTTTGTTTTTAAGGGACATTCCGGCTAACTACCTAAGCATTCGTTTTTCAGTAGTTTCTTGTTGCCTAAAGTATTCATTCATTCTACAGCATTCGAAACCATAGAGGAGTGTGGGTCTGACAATTGTTTGGTAGACTTTTCCCTTTGGCTTGACTAATTTTATTAAATTTATTATTCGAAGGATCTAAATACTGGAGTAAAAATAATGGTAACATTAGTAATCTTACTGTCTAATTCTAACAATCTCTTAAAGAAAGCATGCAAGGCTGAGATAATCACTATCGACAAAATCAAAAGAGGTAAGTTGAGATGCTTTGGACATGTGGAACAAATGAGTGAGGAAAGAAACGTAAAACAAACTTACGCCGCGAATGCTATTGGAAATAGAAGCAGAAGAAGACCGAGGAAAATTTGGAATGATAAAATATTTCCAGTACTTGAAAGTATTCAGAGTCGGAATAATCGGCGGGTATGTATGAGGAGATGCATGAATGAAATATAAGCTTAGATTATTTTCAGAGTTATATTTGTGTGGCGTTCTATTCTCTCTACTTACCCCTGCAGGGAACGAGCATGATAAAAATAAATAAATAAAAAACACGAGTTTCACGACCCGAATTTCATGCAAACGATGATTATGCGCATATCAAATCACGTTCCGGTACCAGGAGTACATACAAGTACGGAGATCTTGGCAAGCGATCCAGATGATTTCTCCTGCCTCTCATTACCGGAACTCAAGGTCCCATATCAGAGTGCAAGCAGTTCTCTGAATCGTTCTACATGTTTAAACACACAAGCTTTGCATCGCTTCGTTCGCCAAGAAAATCACCATTGAAAAAATACAACAAAAATCACATAAGATTCGTGTAAGTCTTCGTGGTTTTGGGCAAGTGATCATTCTTAGCAAAACATACTAAAGATACCTTTAACATCACTTTTCTTATATTATATTATCTACTCTTTTAAAGAGTTTTAATAAAATGCTCTTATTTTAGTATTGAACTATTTTTAGTCCATCTTTCGCAGATTTCACCTAAAAGTATAGGTTAAATATTTAATTTTTTAGGGCTAAGATACGAAATAAAATTATTTGTTTTTAATGATATACATATGTATAGTATTCTTTAAATTAATTGATTTATTTTATTCTATGAATTTATTTATTCAGTATTTTTACTGAAATATTTCTGGAGAAATTAATCACTTCTTCACAAACCACTTTTAAAAATCATACATTTAAACAGCAAATAAATTTATCCCTTGAAATTTGTTTTTACAATTTTAAGAAATATGTAACAGATGCTTAGAGAATATTTATTTTTTAATATTGTTACAGATATTTGATCTAAAAACTTACTACTTTCATACCTTTATAGCCACACACCGCGATTTATTTGCATATTAGCCTTCGGACAGACTTATAACGCACGTAATTACTATTTTCAGCATATGTACGTGCGTGTGAATAGTACTATGGTAGTGACGTAACGAGTCGTTTGCATTCTGGTTTGGTACTTATGGTGATTGTTTTGGCAATGAAAAAGTACGTTTTAAAACTGACAAACCTCTGTGTGTGATTATATACTCCTATCAAAGCTTACAATTTATTTTACATTTTAAAATACGTTTCAGAAACTAAACACAAACTTATTTTTTCTATAAATATAATTTACCTAATTTTTGCAACTGTTTCATTTTGTAAATTGTCGATTGTTTTGTTTTATCATTATTTTCATGCTGAAAATAATAATTTGGCTCGTCTCTCATTTGTACGTATCTTTTTTTAAATTACACATAGGTTTTATGAAAATGATGCGGAATGCTTCGAAACACGTGTCATAATGGATTTTAAGAAATAGTGGTACTTTACTAAGTAAAATTTTCATTAAAAATGGATAGATATTACCACAAAGTGATTGCCGAATTGATAAAAGATCTTGCATAGATAGGGCTTTAATTTCCCATTATAATCGACACCAAATACAAGGTTTTTAATGCGTATAGCTATTGAGTTAAGTTTCATTACGAAAAATCTTCGAATTGAAATCCTTATATTCATTTTTACGGTAAAAAAATATGAGGTGAAAATAGTTTGAAAAAAAAGTAGAGGAAGACCGAGGAAACTTGGCACTATTAGGAATGTCAAATACTTGAAAGCGGCCGGATCAAGAGTCGAAATAATCGGCGAGGAAGTATGAGGATATGTTTGAATGTTGAAGAGGCGAGGATTGTTTGCAAAGACAGGGTGGTATGAGGTTTTATTATCTCTGCCTACCCCTGCAGTAAGCGGCATGATTGTTAGTTAGTTCATTAGCATATATTAATTTTTTAGTATTAAAAATATTTTTCTACGATTTGCTTAAGATGGCACAAAGAAACAATATCTAGGTACAGTTGTGTTCTTATTTTACAAAGAGATTCCTCTAAAAATAAATTTTCGTTTGCTCATTTTTAACAAAGTTATTTTGGAATGTCAACAGAATGCTGTGTTCGACACACAAAAAAGTCAAATAAAACAGTCACAATTGTCTCGTCAAGGCGCAATAAACCATATCATCCCCTTGCCCTTTGCGACCCCCTGAGGGAAGGGTGTAACACAGGAAACAACGCGACATAAATGAACTCTGTATTTCGAAAACGTTATAAGTCACTTTATAGTTATAAAAATTTGAATTTAGTTGTTGGCAGTTTTTTTTTATTAGATAAGTACTTCACATTTTATTAAAAGCAGTCAATATACATAAAAGGTAAATCGACCAATGCTTATTGAATTTTTAACAAAAAGATTTTTAAAAAGATTTTTTAGATGAGTTAAGTATGGAAGGACCATGACAAGACAATGCAGAATGAGAAAACACATGACAAAAATCAGACTACATGACTCCCCAGTATGCTAATTTTGTGTGGAGGATAACGAAACGCCAATCCACATTCTCTATAATTTTGACGCACTCGCTCGCCAACGAAGTCGCATCCTTGGAAGACCACTACTGGACTCCGAGAAGGTGAAGCTCCTACCACCAAGACAAGTCGTGAGTTACATGACACACATAGGTCATGGGAGTGAGCTGTTATACAGAGGGAGGTCACAATAGAACTTATATTATCGCAGTGACATAAGGGATGCAAGAACCCTTGATCTCACAAAAAAAGAACTACTCATATAAGAAGTTCAAAAATATCATGTTTGTGAGTGTGTATTTTTATATACATAATAATTTTTCAAAAATCAACTTAAAAAATACTTCAACAAAAATATATCTTGAATGTTTTCGTGTTGAATGTTTTTTTGCTGATAATTTGTGGCACATTTTTAAACATTAAATAGTAAAAAGTGGTTAAAAACCAATTTTGTGTTTTATTTTGTAAAAATACAAATATATAAATATATTTATATCATAAAACGTAAAAAAAACAATGGAAATTGCCTACAAAATAACGACTTTTGACTCATATCCGCATAAAATGGTGCATAAGGGACCGTACCAGGCTGACTGAATTTAATCCTGATCGTTAATTATATGAAGGAGAATTAATCAATGAAAAATCCTTACACATTAGTTAAATTTTTCTTAATGCCCATGAGCTTGGAGAGGAGAAGATAACCGTTTAATTGGGAAGGAAATGGAGAAGAAATATTAGGTAATAATTAGAAAAACTACCAATGTATAGGTCACTTGGGTTGGATACTCGTAGCCGTACACGTTTGCACAAAAGGTGATTTTTTTCCAGAGTGATATTTTTTCTCCTGTATCGCAGTGCACTGACTTGCAACATTTCCTAAAAACACTATTCAAAAAAACGTATACAGCAGGAAGTAAGGGGAAGAAGGAGAGTGTTGTGACGGATCTGCAAATTCAATTTAGAAACGGAAAGTCGTCTGAATATTGTCACGTCACTTAGTAGAGAATAGCAGGAAAATGGTTAGTTTCAGAAGACTCGAATATTGTTTATTTGCTCACACATGTCAAGGAGGCATTGTATTTTGTATTTTTAGAATTGTCGATTGTATTTTTAAACGTATCGTAACCTAAACTAATGATCAATAAACTCATTATTTGTCAGAACCAGGAATCCACAGTAAAGATCGAGATATCTTTTGAGAGTCAAATTTCTTAAACTTCAAATCATGAAGGAAGGTGGTACACTGTTTATTGACTTAATAAATTTTAGCACTCTCCTTATCATTCACTTTGTGAAATTTATCATGAACTTTGAAATTTATCATTCACTTTGTGAATTGTAGCACTCTCCTTATCGTTCACTTTGTGAAATACCGCTTAAAAACTTAATATCACTAAAGATCAATCTAGATCAACTATACTATAGTTAACCTGATGAATCGAGGTATGGTATTCCGAAACCAGTGACTCATAAGACGAGTATTAAATTACCAAACCATAAAGTTAATAATGCTTTTAAAATACAATTTAATTTCACGTATATTACACAAGTACAGAGTTTCCATATTCAAACCTTATATTCACTCAATGGTGCATAGGGCACTTCATCCTATAAACGCAGTGTTATCTTGATCGTTAACACATTAAGGAAAGATGAGCCTTCCGTTTCAGGCACCAGTCCAGGGTAATATTGAATAAATATAAGAGTGAAAAATCACTTACATATGTTTGCCTCACCCCTAGGAATCGAACCCGGGACATCCAATACGGTAGCCAAAAACAGTTAAGTTGCAATCGCTATTGTTACATATTGGAACTTATTTGATATTTATTTGTTATATTTTCTCTTTTGTTATATTTTCTCTTTTTTTTATATTTTCTCTTTTTTATATTTTCTCATATGTTAATTTTTTTTACCTTATGTTTTTCTCATTTATTTATTTTAAACATGCTACTTATGCCTATTTATTATACCTGTTTATTGTTTTTATATTTTGCCATGTATTAGTTTTGGTTATTGAAAAAAAACGTATTTGTAACATTATTATTTGTGTTCCAGTCTTGTTAACCTTAATCCCATGTCCCAAAATGAGAAATAGAAATTACTCATCGGGAATATTATATATACTTATGACTTATGTATGTAATATAAAAAAAATAAAAATAAAAATAAATAGGAGGCGGTGAATTTACCTATTTGTGAATGGTGAAAGAGATATTTCCACGCGAATTTGATCGGGTGAGTGAATATTCCACGGTAATTCCCGGCATTTATGTGCAAAGATACCACACTGAAGTGTATTTATGACTTTGTATACTGCACGCTGTTCTATTGTGTTGTTAGTTCCGCAGCTAACGAGAATCGCGAGTAAAGTGGAACAGTTCATATGCTAAGTTTCAGCTGATCGGGGAAAAAGTTCCTCTTCCCGGAATATTTAGGGGAAACGTGTGCAATCAAGAAAAATGGAAAGGAGATATACAAGATACAAGCGAAGCAGTGCTACTCAATGTATTCAAATAAAACAATATTTTGAGTGTGTCCAAATACCCGTTCACAAATCTGGATTATCTGCAATTATAGGAGTTATTTTTTTGACAAAAAAAAAAAATATGATAATAAACTCCTATTCATTCAAATTCATTCAAACCCTTATCCACACCCCGATGGTGCATAGGGCACTGCATCATACAAACGCAGTGTTATCTTGATCGTTAAACACATGAAGGAATCAGCTATCCGCTTCAGGCACCAGTGCAGGGTAATATGGAATAAATATTAGAGTGAAAAAATCACTTGAAATAAATCACTGAAATATTTATTTGACTTCTCCTGGGAATCGAACCCGGGACCTCTAGAACGGTAGCCGAGCATGCTGACCATTACACTACGGAGGCGGACCTTCTGGTTTTTGTTTTCGCTCTTGCCTAATAGAACTTATTTTTACTTTATTGCTCTTCTCAACTTGAAGGTACAATATAACTGTTCATTTACAACATTTTGAGTGTGTCCACATACTTGTTCACAAAATCTGGATTATTTCCAATTACAGGAGTTATTTTCATATTATTGTTTGACATCTCATCAAAGATGAAGAAGAATATGGAGGTCTGGGCATTTACGGGGCTGACAACCGTCATAGGCTGGTTTAAGTGATCACTTTACACACTTGTAACATTCACCAATTCTACCCATTATTGACAACCACACTACTCAAATTCTTGGAAGTTCTATATATATTTACATCTCACCAATAGATGTCTCTAGTGAAGTTCTAGTGATTCAAGAACAAGGTTTCTAAATTGGTTCATATATATAGAACTTCTAAGAATTTGAGAAGTGTGGTTGTCAATAATGGGTAGAATTGGTGAATGTTACACGTGTGTAAAGTGATCACTTAAACCAGTCTATGACGGTCGTCAGCCCCGTAAATGCCCAGACTTCCATATTCTTCTTCATTTTTGATGAGATGTCAAAAAATAATATAACTGTTCATGTTTTTTTTTATTATTTTTACTTAGGATCAAAATTAAGTCTGCCTATTAATCTTCTTAACTTTTGCTATATTTTATTTTTGCTGTTTACTTTCAACTCATTTGATATTTGTGAAATTTCGTAAAATGAATGTTACAATTACCTGTTTAATTTCTCATCCATTATTGTAAACGTATTTATGTTAATTTTCTGTTAAGAATAAATAAATAAATTTGTAAACAAGTATTTGGCCACACTCAAAATGTTGAATATTATAATTGATGAAAGATATTGTCCTGTTTTGATTAGACAATCTACCACGATGTAATAAATTAAGGATTTAGTCAACAAAACTTGGATTTAGGAGGGATAACGGTGTCGTGGCGAGCCAATTTCACTAGATATAGCAATTTCATAAAAGTTTGAGAAGTTTCAGAACTCAGATAAGTATCTTGAGCAGAGATACAAGATACTGGAGCAAAGTTTAGTATTAAAAGGTCAATGTGGTTAGGTTAATCTTAAATCTTTGAACTTTCAAAAACCAAAATAATCCTCGTTACACAATGTCATCATTTTGAATTTTGACAGCAAGAACAGTTGAAATTTGTCACATCAAAAAAAATACATGATATTTTAATGAATATTCTTTTTCATCCTGGCTCCTTTCCAACTTATCGTCTTTTTAAACAGTTGGGTCCGCTTTCTTCGTCCTCGAATTGTAGATGCTTCCATCATGGACAACGTCACCTCCTAGGCCATGACTTCGAATCATGTTATCTTTCTAAGTTTGCTAATACTACATTTATTTAATGTTTATGTCTATAATGTACATTTAACGATTTATATTTTATTTATTGTTTCTGCATTAACTTTGTGGTAAGACATGTAACAATGATTAAAGAGAACACTAGTTTTATGCCACTTGAGTTTTTATTAAAGACTATATGTTTCAGAAGCTAAACTTCCATCATTCAGGTCTGTACTCGTATAATAACTATTAATAATAAAAGTTATTATACAGACCTGAATTATGGAAGTTTAACTTTTGAAACACGTAGTCTTTAATAAAAACTCAAGTGGTATAAAAAAAGTGTGTTCTTTAATCATTGGTATACTTTTAAATTATACCTATTAATTTTATCAATCGATTAGCAGTCACTTAAGGGAAGTATCTATCCCTTTTTAATGTAAACATTGATCAGGAAGTACCACTTTTTCTTAAGATTTGTTGTCACAAATAATGTTATATAAATTCACATCATACATTTTTCTATTTCCATATTGAAAATCCTTGCGACTGAATTAAAAAATTAGATATTATAAAGGAATGTAAGGCTAAACAAAGTTTAATTGAAAAGATTAAGAAAAGTTATTTGAGGTGGTAAGGACATGTGGAGCGATCGCATAACGAGAGAATAACTAAGAACGTATGGCAAATATGAACGGGAAAACTGAACGAAGAAGGTTCAATTTAAGACTTCAGACCAGATCAATAGAAACCTGAAATTTGGTCTTGTGAAAAGTCTGCGTAACCGGAGAGGATGTACATATAGGGAGTAGATGTGTAGTTTTGAAGGAACCTCGAAGTGTATAAAACTAAACGAGTGTTGAGTTTCATTATTTCTACCTACCTTTGCAGCCACATGGCTTGATGGTAGTGTAAATAGTAGTAGAAAATGATTACCTTTTTGAATCCTGACCATTTCAAAGCTCTCTGCATACAGGCGGCTCTGTTCATCTTCAACATGACCACTGGACACCCGTCCTCGACTTGTTTCACATCATCCTCATAAAACTGAAACCACTTTTCGTGCACTTCACCGATTTTCTCATACTTTCTGAAACCATCAAATTTGAATGTAAAATTTTCCACGTTTGAATTTGCACTCAATGAAGTGATGGGATGAGTAAGTACTTTTCCAGTTCTGAAAGGAGCTTTTTTAACTGAAACGTTTTGGTTCCATTCACTGCTTGTACCAGATTGTTCTCCATCAATTTGTTTACATTTTTCTTCAAAGTGCTGTTTGTTGAGCTCTTCCAGACTGGCGTCCAGTACAGATATAGTTTCGGCTAGTTTTGCGTCTATCAACGAGTAAAGTTCTTGTCCACTTTTCACGGAGTATATGCTGTTCCTCATTGAAGAGTTGTTGTCGTCAGTTATAGAATACAAGTCGCTTTCATCATCAGGGAATGATACCAGATAGTCATCATTCTTTGGGAATGAATCGTCACTGTCAAATGCTCCGGAATTTCTGTAGTCTTGGATGGAGCAAATAGTAATGATATTCGAGTCTTCATCAGTCGTTTTCAGTTTTAGAATATGTGCGTACCTCGAAGGGTGAATCGTCTTTCTTTCTTTTGGCTTATTTATTTCTTCATCTTCGATGCTTGATGAAGAATCTTCATCGTTTTCGATATTCATTGTTGCTATTAGTTTCACAAATAACTTTAACTTTAAAAAAATATTCACTACTTTTAGGTTCGTAAAAAACAGATCAAAATGAAAGTTATCCACTCATTTGTAAGCTTATTTTTTCATTTATGTAAAATTTGAATACATTATATGAAATCTAAAAATTTATAAAAATAAGAGTTGAAATTGCTGTTTTTAATGTTATATTAAATGAAATGATTTAATTTCTAAATTACCTAAGTTCATACAGACACAAAATTGCAAAAAAAGTTTCTTCTTCATATTTTTATCCGCTTCCGATGATGCAAAAGGAACTCTATCGTATTGAAGTTTTGTTATCTTGACCGTCAATTACATACACGCAAAGTGGTAATGCCTGTGTTATAAAGCAAGCCAGGGTAATATAAAAAAGGTGTGGGAGTATATAATCACTTATATTGAACCCGGGACCTCCAGCACGGTAGCCAAACGTACTGATTAGTATACTGCAAAAGTGGACAAATATAAAAAAAGAAAAAATAATTTATCAATCTCAGTTATGAAAAATATAATAAATATATATTGATATATAATCCGTAGAATAACTGAATAATGTATACAAAATTCATTGCGTATGTTTTATCAATCACTGTAATAAACATACCATGATTAATCACATATGACATAAAATCTCAACACACTAGTGTTATGTACGAGGTATCAGGAAAACATAGCGATTTGCAGATCGTTAGAAACTGCTAACCAGTATTTATGGTCAGCGTTAAAACCATATGGTTGGTTTCATTGTTTTGTAGAATACCAAACTAACTTCAAACGAGATAAATAAGCGAGATCAAACGATGGAAACATTTATGCGCTCTGTCATAAGCGATACTGGTATGTGGAAACACTAAATGGCGATAACTTGAAGGAAGAGATCATATTATTGATGAATGCATACTGTGTAACTAAGGTAACGTGGTCTAAATTTCAAAATACACATCGCTCACTCCTTTCAACAAACATAAATCAACAGTCATAAATCAAAAAACTTCATTTTTAGGGAGATCGTTTTTAAAGTTTAAAAATATAATACAATGTATTAAAAATAAACATCAAGCCACTTACACTACTAGTTTTGGTAGCTAAACTTCAATCGTCAGTAAGTTATTATTCAGACCTGATGATGGAAGTTTAGCTTCCGAAACTAGTAGTCATAAATAAACTGTGTTTCCTGAATCATTTTTAGATATTCTTTATAAGAGAAAAATGGCTTTTCTTATATCCTCCAGAATCGACGAAATATGTGTATACACACATGGCCTAGTGTTGATGTGGCTGTCGGATCAAATAGAAAAGATATAATAGATAAAGTCCTCATTTCTAATTTATCTCATTTCACAATATTTGTGAGAAGATAAAAATAATATAAGATATATGAAACAACAATGCAATCGAAAGCATTGAAAATGTTAAGTATGAGCAACTGTTAATTAGCGCGATGTCTGCCATGAGAAATTTTAAATGATTTGCTGTTATGTTCTGCAGATGGCGCTGCCATTGCGGTCAAACGTCAAAGTTTTATCTCTCATAAGTAAAAAATATCCGTCACAGGTATAATTTAATGCAACTTTGTGTCAATATATAAAAACGATCAGTGATTACTTTAGGAGGTTTAAGATTATGAACAAACGAACATTTTTATTTTTATTCGTACAGATTAGTCAAAATTTCAAAACAATCCATTGTTAGTTCTGGAAATTTAAGATTTGGAACGAATGAACATTATGCTTCTTATGTCTATTTATTATCCCTGTTTATTGTTTTTATATTTTGTCATGTTTAGTTTTGGTTAATTAAAAAAAATCTATTTTGTAACTTTAATATTTGTCTTGCTAACCATAATCCCATGTCCCAAAATGAGAAATAGAAGTTACTCATCGGCAATATTACATATCGCTCACTCCTTTCAAGAACGTCATTAATCAAAACTCTTGATTTTTCAGGAGAGCGTTTTTAAAGTTTTAAAATATAATACAATGTATTAAAAATAAATATCAAGCCATTTATTGAACTTTTTACTGTGCAACAGATCTTTTTAAGTTAAACCTGAAGGTTTTTTCTCCGTTTGAAAAATAACTAGTATATTTAAAAAAATAATTAAACAATACCTTTTCTTCAAAATGCAAAAACAACACTTTCTGCCCTGTAGCGGGTAAATATTAAGTTAAAAATATCCCTCTTTTGCTGGGATATAGAACATTTTCTGGGCATTCCAAAAACATGCACAACTGAAAGTTATCGATTTTTGATTTATGACGTTCTTGAAAGGAGTGAGCGATATATGACTTATGTATTTAATATGTTTAGAAAAATAAATAAATAAATATTACGTATTTGTATTCACTATCGTAAACATTGGTAATAGTGTTTCGATTGGAATGACATAAATGAAATATATATTTTCATGGGCGTTGATATATCGGATTACGAAAAAAAAAGTTTTACGCGTAATAAATCGTGTTCAATGTAACTTTTTGTTTTAAAAATGTATTTAGTCACGATATTTTTGATTTTGTATCACGATACGATACTTTTATTACAAATTTTATAACTGGTACATTTGAAAATTACGACATATTTCCTGTTACTTTTAAATGCGTTAAGACATGCGAATGAATAAATAAATAAAAAAAGCTAAACAGCAGTATACAATGGAGTCCTGGTACCAACCCTGATGTATGGAAATAAAGCATGGAGTTGGATAATAATATTTGTCAAATTTATTAAAAATGATATTATCTTACCGAAAGCTTTATTACTTTTGATCTTTATGGTAGTTGAAATATGTAGGAAGCATGGCTTACAGAAACTAAGTAAATATTATGAATATAACATCGAAAAGTTGAAGCTTCACTGGAGGAAATACAACAGCTGGCAGAAGAAGGATAAAAGTAGACAGAATGTAGTCGAAATGCGATCTCTCAGACGACTATGCGGCAAAACAACGTATGACAGATGTTCGAATGGTGAAATGAGGTGAGAATGCAAGGCTAATAAGATAAGCATTATCGCTAAAATTAAGGAAGGTGTATTGAGATGGTTTGGACGTGTGGAACGAATGAGTGTGGAAAGCACGGTAAAAAAAATACGAGGCAATTGTGGTTTTCAATGTTTCAAGGTGAATGTTTTTTTTTCGAGGTGAACATCAGTAGTTTTCGAAACTAGTCGTGTGAAATGAAATAAAACTCAATAATTGATATAATACAAGTGTTCGATTTTTTATAGTGATAAATACCCGTCAAGACTTCTAAACTAACTGGCAAAATATCAAGGAATTTATGTGCGTTTTATACAATATGTTTAGATAAAGAGGAGGCTGTTAATACGTGTTTTGACTGAGAAATCTACGTCTGATCGATCTTAGAAACTTCAAATCGATAGTGTAAGATACTTAAGTTATTAGACAGAATCTTAAATAAATGGTGAAAACGTGATTGGAAGTTCTTTTAATTTGTTTGTTTGTTTTTGTTTTTAAGTTATAGGAATAACCCGCAAAGCATCTACAAATGATTGGAGTTCCCAATAATTTGTTCACTTTTTGTTTCAAAACCCAATCATTTGTTCACTGTTTCTTTTATATTTCATATATGTATGTTTATTCATAAAACAAACCCTGAAGAGGGCAACAGAATGTTGCCGAAACTAGTTGGTTTTTAATAAAAATGTGAGTGGATCAAAACAAAGTCGTTTTATTTCTCCAAAAATATTTGTACATATTTAATATTAAGTTAAATATTGCGAAAAGGTCATCTCATTGACACGAAAAATGCGAGAAATCTCAGGTGTACGTATAATTGAGTATTTAAATTCATGAATGTTATATAAAATTCAATGCAGAATAACACGTGGTAAAATAAACAAATTACGAAGTGATATTACTGATAAATTTACTATAATCGACTTGAAAAGTTGACTAACATCCGAGATCGTTATCAGATTTGCAGAATATTTGTAAATAAACATTACACTTTATGCATCGAAGTTGTACATTTAATACAATCACGTCACAATCTTCTTCATCTTATCACATACTTCCACTTAAATCACGTCGTTTTATTCAAGTTTCACGGTAAACAAAACACATTTAAAGATATCAAGATAAGCAAGCAAAAACAAACTTTTTAAAACCACCAAAACATTTAATTTGAAAACTTAAATGGTTTTGTTATGACAATAACTCAAACGTCACAAACCAACACGATTTTGCTGTTTTTACGAGTGTTGGTAATGTGGCTAAACACACTATAAATGAGGCTTTATGTGACCGAAGGTTTGGTCGTTGAATTACGATCGGTGACAGATTGAATGAAGTCCGAACCACTTGTGGCGTCGCGACGCTAGTAGCAAGTAGCGTGAGCGTCCCGACGCGGCGTCCGACGGAAATAGCCGTTCTCCAGCACCGGAATAAAGTGTCGACCACGGGGCAGAGCAAGTTGGTGCTAAATTTCGATATAAATACGTTAACATTCGGACTCTGGTCTGAAATAGAACGGGGACTATTCTTGAACATTAAGTCTGTATAACATGCTTAATTTTTTACAGTTACGTAGCGAGGTTCGTATTTTTTTCTTTAAGTTTATATCATATGTGTACTGGCAAATAACTTTATCTCGAAAATATGCAATATTGACTAAACGATGCATATTATAAAGTTTACAACGTTCTATAAACTGAAAAAATACATTTAGCTCTTATATATTTGACTAAAAGCTTTAAATAATAGGAATTATTCAAACAGGGGTTTAAGAGTAAACAAAAAAGAGTATATAGGAAAGAAATCGGAGAAAGAATAGTATGTAGTAATGTGAGAGTGTACGCTGGGTCACTCTGGGTTGCATACCAAAGCTGAAAGATATTTGTGGGACACACAAAGAGATGTAAATTCCTTGAAGAAATATCAAGTGATTTTTTTGAATTTTTTAAAAACTTCATTTTGTATTTTGCTTTTTTAAAAAAAGCAAAATACAAAATGAAGAAGATCAATGATTTTTTTTTTAATAAAATAATCTCAGACATCCATATTTTCATCTCAATGCTTTTCTTCAATTCTAACACAATATTATCAGTAACGTTTACAATACAGACAATTCGAGAATAGTCCCCCCAGTGGTGCAAGTACTCGTATATATCGCATATATAACATAAATACCTTTTACAAAGTTGGCAGACAAATGCGACAGTTTCATTTGAAATATTATCGGGATAAACTTCGTTTGGTCGCGGTGTCGCAGATCGCGTCGCAACGTGCGACGAGCCGGCGTAACAGCTGTTTACCTTCCCAACTTGACTATGAAGTTGGAATACTTATTGTGACTGACCACGTGATCTGACACCGTCGCTTTGAAATGTCAGATTTGTGATAAATATATATGAAATCCCAAAAAATGTATAAAAATATAGGCAATAAAGTATTTTATTTATTGTTTCGGCATTAACTTTGTGGTAAGACATGTTAAAATGTTTAAAGAAAACACTTGTTTTTTACCACTTGAGTTTTATTATAGACTACATATTTCAGAAGTTAAATTTCCATCATTCAGGTCTGTATAATGACTGTTATTATACAGACCTGAATGATGGAAGTTCTGAAACATGTAGTCTATAATAAAACTCAAGTGGTAAAAAACAAGTGTTTTCTTTGATCATTGTAGGCAATAAAGTATTTTAATAGTCTGTCGATGGATATAAAAAAGAAGATATTTAAAAAAACATAAATCCCTATTGAACTGGAAAAATTTACACAAGCGTTTAGACTATTTTACGGAGAGGCGCTGTGTAACTATAATAAGATATTTTATAGATAATTTACTCAGTTAATAAATAAAAATGTAACATTTTTTTAAATGTAAAAATCCTTTAACCACTCTCGTTCATTCCTCTCCTTTCTTTTTCCTTCCTGCAAATTCTATTTTTTATACCATACCCCTACCTTTTTACCCCCTTCCTCACACACACACTCCTACTCTTTTATTTTTATTTTTTAATCTCTTAGTGTTTTATTAGTTATTATAACAAAAATGTGGAATTGTTTAATTGGCTTTACTTGTAATAATAATAAATACTAAAACCCTTATCCGCACCGCAATGGTGCATAGGGCACTGCGTCATATAAACGCAGTGTTATCTTGATCGTTTACACATTAAGGAAAGTTGATCAGCCCTCCGCTTCAGGTACCAGTCCAGGGTAATGTTAAATAAATATTACAGTGAAAAAATCACTTATATTTATTTTATCCCCTTGGGAATCGAACCCGGGACCTCCAGAACGGTGCTAAACATTACACTACGGAGGCGGACACTATGATATAAGATTAATAAAAAGAAAATAAAAGTTTTAAGATGGGTCCGAACGGAAGCCAAGAGTTTCTATATCGGACCTGGGAATGTCGCGGGAGCTTTCAGAGGGTCATATTTTATGCTATAGAACCTTTTTTACATATTTGTATTAATGTAACTATTTTTGTTAATGTAATATAATGTTTATTATTATTATGAAACTATTTTTTATATTATACTTTTTAAATGTAAGGCTGTACAATTCCCGAACAAATAAAATAAAATAAAATAAATATAAATATTCAATCAAAAACTCTGTCAACATTGACAAACCAGTCAATATAAAATACCAACAAAATTGGACACGAAATATTATTTGAAGAATTGCATGACATATTAAAAGTTCTTGTGTTTGACAGGTCAATCAACTTGCTTTTCGGTGCTTTTTCACACGAAATAAAAACCAAGGTGAATATTTTATATTTCAGAATACAAAACATATTATGATTCAATTTAAAACGACCTTTGTTGGTTTCAGATGTAAAAGTTTTATATTTGTGTGATGTCAACTGCTTCTAGTTGTTATTATTATTTTTTTTGTTTATTGTTCTTTCTCTAGCCCTAATGGTGCATAGGGCACTGCATCGTACTAACAAGGTGATTATTATTATTATTGATCCTGCGCTCTACACAAGAGACCTAGATATTTAGTCATTCATAAGAGTGAAAAATCATTGACATTCATTTTGACTCTTCTGGGAATCGAACCAGGGAATACTAGCACGGTATCCAAATGCTTTCACCACTACTCTATGGAGGCGGACGTACTATAACTATAAGATAAATTGACGGATATATTCGTTATTATATTGAATGCACGCCCTGTTTATATGTAGGGTGCTTGAAATATGCAGACGCAGCCAAATTTGTGCATGTTTTTGCGTGATAAGCGATAAGTGATCTAAAATTTAAAATACTAAATAAATATCGTTTGAGCGAAAAATCGATTATGATGATAACGATTACAATCATGGGATATATTTTCTTCATATAAAATTGTCAAATCACTTAACACTTCGAATTAACAAAAATTTGCACACAAATTCATCAAATTCACATGTATTACAATATCACGGGTGAAACAAAACTCACTTTAAAAAAATAATACGAAAAGTTTTAAATACACCAGATCAATCAAATGAATATCTAGATTGACCGTTCGTCGCCATAGCTAGTCAGAAACTGGATACATTTAATCTAATGCGTACTGCGAATAGCAGATACATAAGTAAAAACGCAATATTATCATTAATAATTGTGTATTTTGTATCAGAAACTGTCAATTAATGGTTTTATCTTAGCATTAGAATATATTTTATTTTATTAATGGTTTTTAACATAGCATTAGAATATGATATTGTATATTCATGTATTTTAAAATATAAACCTTATTTGACTAGATCAGCAAAAATTTCGATTCGTGAGAACGCACAG
Organism: Brachycentrus maculatus; assembly: GCF_059751285.1. Lineage (NCBI taxonomy): Eukaryota > Metazoa > Arthropoda > Insecta > Trichoptera > Brachycentridae > Brachycentrus > Brachycentrus maculatus. The sequence continues at coordinate 379,880 of NW_028281243.1, forward strand.
CTCAAATTTTATTTTGCGTTTTGGTTTTTTGAAGTAATATAATATGAGTCTCCGTTAGAAGATTCCGGGACTAAATATAATTTACCGAGTCATCAAGAACGCTCAAGACAAGGTTTATTTTCAATCTTTATGCTCGGTAATGCAAGAGAAAAAGCGTAAATAATGCATATATAAATATGTTCGCATAAATCATTGACGGAGTTGAATTTATTCCAACACAACATTGTCTAATTTTGCCATTTTTTTGTTAAATTAGTACAGTATACTAACTAACTAACTAACTAACCATCACGCCGCTTCTCCGCAGGGGTAGGCAGAGATAATAGAACGCCACACCACTCTGTCTTTGCAAACATTCTTCGCCTCTTCCACGTTCATGCATCTCCTCATACGACTCCTTTACGACTCCCAACCTGACCACTTTCAAGTATTTGGCATACCTGATCGTGCCATGTATGATAGATGTTCGAATAGTGAAATAAGGAAGGAATGCAAAGCTGAGATAAGCATTATCGATAAAATTAAGAAAGGTGTGTTGAGATGGTTTGGACACGTAGAGCGAATGAGTGAGGAAAGAACGGTAAAACAAATTTATGAGGCGAATATAATTGGGAAAAGAAGACCGAGAAAAACATGGCAAGATCAGTACCGTATACTGTGTAACGATTCATAACTAGAATTTGTTTATATATGAAAATGTAACTGATGTCAATCAATATAGCGGAAGAATATGGCGTAATTAGTATTTTCGTACTGTAATTATTCTTCATTTATACAAAAAAAAATTCTTTGATACTTGTGTATGGACACTTTCTGCTATCTAATTTCAAACGGTCTAATTTTCAACTAGTCTGTTTATGGTTGGTTGAAAGACATCGGTGGTTGAAAGCCAATGTATATAGCAGAAATTTTAATGAATTAACAAAGTAATAAAAAAATACAAAATACTTCGCAAATACTTCTCAAATACGAAATGACGAATATTCCATATTATATTCGATTTATCACGTAGTAATCTTATGCTTATTTTCAATAAAATTATGTGTAAGCATAAAAGTCGTTCTCGTTATTATTTTAATATTCAAAATTATATTGCATAAAATATGCAATATAATAATTAGTCATATAACGTATTATTTCAATTGGTACATTGCTCCTACACAGATTTAAAAATAATAATTTGACACAGTGCCCTATTCATCACTCGAAGTAGATAAAGGTTAGAGGAAGTAATTAAAATTAAATATTTTTTAAGAATTTTGCAAGTAGAGGTTTCCCTGTATATTATTATAGTGCTAGTTTCATGAACTTTTTTCATGATTTATGCACATGTTTTTTTTTCTTGTTTTTTTTTTTTTGTTTAAATATTTGTATAAACGTGTTTGTATGAAGATTTGCACATATACATTTGTGTGAAACTACAATATGTAATTGTCCTAAAATAAGAAATCCTAACATTAAATATCATGGGAATTAAAGACATGTAATAATTACTTTTAACGGTAAATGATCAAATATGTTTTAAATAAAAGATACAACATATTGCTCACTCCTTTCAACAACGTCATATATAAAAATCGTCAAATTTCAGTTGTGCATATTTTCGGAATGCCGAGAAAATGTACTATATCCCAGCAAAAGAGACATTTTTTTAACTTAATTTTTACCCGCTAGAGGGCAGAAAATGTTGTTTTTGCATTTTAAAGAAAAGGTATTGTTTAATTATTTTTTTAAATGCGCTAAATATTTTTAAAATGGAGAAAAAACCCACAGGTTTTACCTAAAAAGATCTTTTGCACAGTAAAATGTTAAATAAATGACTTTTTTATGTTCAATAAATGTTTTTTTTAATAAATGATATTTATTTTTAATTATTTATGTTTTGAAACTTTAAAATTGTTCTCCTGAAAAATCAAGTTTTTATTATTTATGACGTTCTTGAAATGAGTGAGCGACATATGTTTGTAGAATATGATTCATAACGCGTCAAATAACTCCTAGCACTACACGGAGTTGAAGTATGTTATATACAGTAATATATGTACTAGTTTATTCTCAACTTATTTAGTTATTCAGGTCAATGTGAACAATACCGAGCATTGAAACTTTAATAGAATATATCAACACCCCGATATAGTACATACGCAAGAACACATTTATGCTGGAAAAAAATCACACATGACTTCAACGTATAACGTCTGACTTATCAGACGTTACTTAAAACTACCCTTTTTATAATTGCAACCTTTTGACCATGGATATAATGAGAATTTCCAAACGTCTGACTACCCGGTATTTTTGGAATTACAACCTTAAACCATAAAAGTGGGAATTTTCAACCCAGCGACATTACAGAATGATCGCTTCACCTTGAGCTGCCATAATTTGAAAAAACAAAAAAATAATAATACACGCGTCAGCATGACATATAGCTCACTCCTTTCAAGAACGTCATAAATAAAAAAAACTTGATTTTTCAGGAGAACGTTTTTAAAGTTTAAAAATATTATACAATGTATTAAAAATACATATCAAGCCACTAATTGAACTTTTTACTATGCAACTGATTTTTTTAGGTAAAACCTGATATTTTTTTCTCCATTTGAAAAATATTTAGTATTTTAAAAAAAATAAATTAAACAACACATTTTCTTAAAAATGCAAAAACAACATTTTCTGCCCTGTAGCTGGTAAATATTAAGTTAAAAATATGCTTTTGCTGGGATATAGTACATTTTCTGGGCATTCTGAAAATTGACGATTTTTGATTTATGACGTTCTTGAAAGTAGTGAGCGATATGACAGACACAAAGTGATTTTCACTGCTTTGATGTGCGACTGAAAACCATCAATGAACGGATCGCCGCAAAATACATGGATGAGAAACACTAAGATATTGTGCTTATTGTTAATTCATCATACGTTAAAGACACAAGTTAATCTTCTTTTCTGTACTTCTTTCCGAAAACTTTTAACTCTGATTAATTCAATTTGGGGTAATATCTTTCCATTTTTAATTGACTTGGTACACACCACATGAAAATTATGCGGTATGCATAAAATACACATTGTGTCACAATATTAGTAATAGTCAAATTTATCGAGTAAAATTTAATTTAAAAATCCAATTAATTTCTTGTAATTTAATCGTAAAACTAGACCCTTCCCCTCTTTACTTCCCTTACAATATCCGGTATCACGTTTCTCCCCTATTGAACTTGACAACAACCGCAAAACTTTGTCACCTGATGTCTGCGGTTTGTTTTTAAGTATCCATTTGAAAGGCATATATGCAAGAATGTATACTTTGTTCTCCACGAGAATTCTAACACTATCGCTACAATAACTATCATAAAAACTAATATAAAAGATAATCTTCAATTACAGGAGTTATTTTCATAATATTTTTTGACATCTCATTAAAGATGAAGAAGAATATGGAAGTCTGGGCATTTACGGGGCTGACGACCGTCATAGGATGGTTTAAGTGATCACTTTACACACGTGTAACATTCACCAACTCTACCCATTATTCAGCCGTCAGCCCCGAAAATACTCAGACTTCAATATTCTTCTTCATCTTTGATGAGATGTCCAAAAATAATATAAAAATTCTTAATTGGGAAGGGATTTGATACAAAACTGGCGTGTCAGGTCGACTCCCTCCGTAAATAAATTAAGAAATATGTAACACTCTCCTTATCATTTATCGTTTACTTTGTGTAATACCACTTTTAAAGTGGTATTACACAAAGTGCACGATGAATAATAAGGAGAGCGTTATATTACCATACCACAATGTTAATAATGCTTTTAATATATAAAATACATACAAAAAATATGTATTTTTGAAAGGGTCTGGGTGTTTGTAAGTATTCTTCATAACTATTTTACTGTCCATTCTTTGCTTTCTGCAGGTAAGCCTATAAAAAGAGGCTTTGTGTATTATTCCTTTAAAAAAAACAAATAATTTACTGACAATTGGAATGACTGTACGCGAAACAACGAACGGGGTGTAATTTGATTTGTCGCTAGTGTTGAACATGACTGACCGCAAGTAATCAAGTACAGTGCGTAAACTGAGAAGCAATTGATGTCACTAATGACAATTCTGTAATCCTCCAATCACTACATGGTGTGGACTTTGCGCCACGTGGACAGTGTAGAACATAAAGGTACAGGATGTTCAGTTATATGTGAAAGTAAGTATTTTATGATGTGAAAAAAGAAAAAAATATCGCTCTTCGTGGAAGGGATTCGTAATAGAATGGGTGTGAAAATATGAAGGCTGAATATTTTCTGCAAATGACTGTGATTCAAGAATAATGTTTTGAAACATTATTCTGGACTAACTAGAACTTAACTAGAGACATCTATTAGTGAGATGAAAATATTAAAATTGGTTCAAATATATAGAAATTCCAAGAATTTGAGTAGTGTGGTTGTCAATAATGGGTGGAATTGGTAAATGTTACACGTGTGTAAAGTGATCACTTAAACCAGCCTATGACGGTCGTCAGCCCCGTAAATGCCCAGACTTCCATATTCTGCTTCATCTTTGATGAGATGTCAAAAATTAATAGACAAATATTTCTTTTCAAAAAAAATATTTCGGTTTTTTATTATTTTTGTCATAGGGTTAAAATTAAGTCAAATGAATTCATTGGACATATGACCGAAACACAAATTACGATGTTTCATATCACAAAGTAATATCCCATTTGTTTTACTCAGTGTCCCATATGTCCAGTCCCGCTTGTCCCGACCCCGTCCCGGCTGTCCGCAGTCCGACAGAAGGGGGTCTCCGTACAGAGCTGGAAGATTACGGAGACAGCGTCCCATATTACTGCAAGGCTGGGACTTGTTGATGTTTACTTCATGACCTGAATGAACCTTATCTCTGGATCTGTGCCAAACCAAACAACCCAACTCAGATAATAACATTTGCAGGGATGTATTAGGCATTTAGATTGTTAATTCCATTAAAATTAAACAGCATTTTGAGTGTGTCCAAATACTTGTTCACAAAATCTGGATTATCTCCAGTTACAGGAGTTATTTTCATATAATTTTTTTGACATTTTTTTTATTATAATCCAGGATTTAGACCTTATATACTGATATAAGAGTTTCTGCTCAATTTTTTTTTTTTTTTTTTTTTAACTCTTTATTCCAGCTTGACTAAGTGGTGGGTGCAATACTTAGTCAGCCATATATGTTTTACAACATTTTATTTAAACAATGAAATTAGAAATAAGAAGGAAATAAGAAATTGAAAGAAATATTAAAAAATAAAAATAAAATAAAATAAAAATAAAAATAATAATAAATTAAAAAGCTTCTTTTCATACCACCAATAGATGTCTCTAGTGAAGTTCTAGTGATTAAATAACAATGTTTCTGAATTGGTTCATACATATAGAACTTCCAAGAATTTGAGTAGTGTGGTTGTCAATAATGGGTAGAATTGGTGAATGTTACACGTGTGTAAATAAGACAAATGTAGGTGTTTAACCTGTCCGAGAGTACAGTTTAAAGAACTTCATTTGCACTAATTTTTTTGGCCGTACCTGGTTCTCTAAACAAAACATTCTTAAAAGGAGTATGGGCGTACATGAACGGCTGCTTACGAGTATAACTGAAGCCCGGTGACATTTATTTCATTGATCTGCGGTTATATTTATTAACTTAATCCTTCAGATTATTTTTTTGTTGTACCCACGACATTTTACTTTGCGGCACATTCTGTCTGTGAGTTGGCATTTCGACTACATTCAGTCTACTTTCATGCTTCTTTTGCCAACTCCATGCGCACTTCCAAACATGAGAGTTGAAACCTTACTCCGTTGTTCAAAAATTAAATGTTATAAAATGATTATTTTGAAGATTGCAATGTTATATTCCATAAAACATTTTTTTCGTATAAAACATATTTTTTCATAAATATGTTATCCTTGTTTCATCCATGTATAGCGGCAAATGAAACATTGGCTCAATTCACCCACTTAATCTTCATCCCGTGGCCAAATGCTACCGTCTGCATTCTTCACTAATACACACCACCCACTCATTTACGTTGAAGGGGCTATTCTGAATCAAATCCTTTAGTTAGAATGCATAATTTAGACCACTATGAATTAAGAGCGAATATTTTCTGATAGATTAAATAAACTGATTTTTCTTATTTTATAATAAAAATGTAACTTACAACATTTTGAGTGTGTCCAAATACTTGTTCACAAAATCTGGATTATCTCCAATTACAGGAGTTATTTATTTTATTCTGCTTAATAAAAAGCTTCTTCCAATAGATGTCTCTAGTGATGTTCTAGTGATTAAAGAACGAGGTTTCTAAATTGGTTCATATATAAATATAGAACTTCCAAGAATTTGAGTAGTGTGGTTGTCAATAATGGGTAGAATTGGTGAATGTTACACGTGTGTAAAGTGATCACTTAAACCAGCCTATGACGGTCGTCAGCCCCGTAAATGCCCAGACTTCCATATTCCTCTTCATCTTTGATGAGATGTCAAAAAATAAAATGTAACTTTGTTTTTAAATCACTATAATTATAGTGATTTAAAAACAAAACACTTTAATATACCACTTTAATGAGTTTTATTTATATTTACGACTAGTTTCAAAAACGACATATGTTTTCATCTTCTGGTACAAATTAAAACTAATTAATTAATTGTTTTAATTTGTGCCAGAAGATGAAAACATCTGTCGTTTTCAAAACTAGTCATAAATCTAAATAAAACTCATTAAAGTGGTTTATTCAAGTGTAAGATTTTAATAAAATAATCATGTCATTCCACAAAGTTAATGCCGAATCAATAAATAATATTTAAAAACAAAGTTACATTTTAATAATAAATGGAAAATCACAAAGTTAGTGCTTCAAATTAAATTATATGATTTTTCTTCTTTCTCTTGTTTTTCTCTAAGTCACGTGCTATCTCCTTGGCTTCCTCCCAAGTCAGTCCGGTATCCCGAAGTTCCGCTCAGTATATCCGGTGAATGGTAATTAGCGGTCTTCCAGGGCGCCGGAATCCTCGGGGTTGGAAGAAGAGACATGAGGGGTTAATGCTCTCAGGTGGCATTCTAAGGACATGTCCCAACCATGTCCACCTTCTCCTCTTCAGAATATCCAGTATAAGGGGCTGTAGGGTTCTCATTCTTGACGAAGTCATACCACTTTACACCCAGCTATATTTTTAGCGCAAACTTAACTCTTTCAATGATAAGTTTTCATGAAGATTTTAGTCGGAAAAAGGGCAGATAAAAAAAAACTTATTACATAAAATAAATTAATAAAATATAAGGCTAATATAGTAATGATTTGTTTCAAGGCATCAAATAACAATATATTTCAGATTTTATGATTTTTTTAAAATTAATGTTTTACATAGTAAATACCACTATACTAGTAGTGGTATTTACTTAATAAAACATTTATTAAAAAAGTATAGATTTTACCATAAAGTGACCGCCGAATCAATTAATGAAATTTATGATTTTTATTAAATTTTTAGTCTAAGAATTTTTTACTACTTTCATAAATGATCTTTGACGGACAAATGTTTTCTTTTTAGTATTTCTAACCCATAACTTCTATAATTTACTACCACCGCTATTACTTCAGTAAAATCAGTTCGAGATATTTCATAAAATTATGACTAGATGAGGGTAAATTTCAGTGGAGAGAAACTTCTTAGAAATTTTTTAATCATGTTATTTTCTTATAATCTTTTCGTTAAAGGAAGGGTTAGAGAATAGCACCATACGTATACACACGTCTAACAAGCATAACTAAATAAACCACAAAGCACACACGCACGCACTTACATATTTTAATATAAGGATAACCCATAACATAAACTGCATAATTTTCCAAGAATTTGAAACTTATTCACATATATCGAATAATAAATAAACGCATGAAGAGCTTTTTTACTCGATAATTGAGATGAATAATGATAGATACATAAAAAAAATAACTCAAATTTAAATCATCAGTATTTCTTCTTCTTACCCTTACCCTTACTATATGGTGCATAGGGCACTGCGTCCTACAGAAGTATATAACAAAAAAAATAACATTTTTATTCATACTTCTTTTGGCCAGTTGCAATCAACAATTTATCGTTATATATCAGACGCTAGATCATTTACACCAGTCAAATGCCAGGTCTTAAGCCCTAGTATGGTCAGACTTTCATCTTCATTCAAATTATTTAAAAAAACGAAAGATAATTCATCTCAAGTTAATACACACAAAATAAAAGAAAGAAAATAATTTCTGCATGAAAATAGTAACTACGTAAATGATTTATTGAACGCTGATTCATATCGAATTTTCTATTAAAATGAATATTAATAGCAACACGCATACTTATCTTCTAAATTAAAATCTTGGGTTTCCTTTCAAAAATCGTAACGGACACATTTTAGTAATTGTTTATTTTTAAATGTTTTAGTATTGAACTTATCTCAAATTGAAATCTGAGAAGGAATAAATTTCCCTGATGCTCAACAATTAAAGTAAAAAATAAGAATATTTTGATAATCTTTTTCTCAAATTTACTTTAATTTGTAAATAATAACATTGACGAAGAAGAGTATGGAAGTCTGAGAATTTACTGGGCTAACGAGGGTGGTTTAAGTGATCACTTTATACACGTATAACACTCGCTATTCTAACCAAGATTGACAAGCTCACTAGTAATATTTTAGAAATCGTATTTATCCTTTGATTGACAACTATTTTCACGTGTGAATTCTCGGGATCATCTATGGTTGTAATGAGTAAGTTTTTATTATTTATCAGAGGCTTTTAGAAAAAAAAATTGTAATATTTTTCAAGAATAATTTAAAATGCTAGGCGACGCTTGTTAAACATGATATTAAATTTGTATTAATTCATAATAAACAATCCGGGGTAAAATAGTGAATGTTTCACTTGTAAAAAAAAAACTAAAAGCGGGCAATGACTGGGCGTAATCCCTGTAAATATTCTTCATATAAAAAACTCTTAAAACGAAAAATTCTGTTTTGTGAAAAATATGTGAACACACTTAAAACATTGGGAATCAAATATAAGTTTATATTTATGGGTTTGGTGCACTAAGCAGATATTCATAACTAGATTTTTTATAGTGATGAAGATGAATATGAAAATCTGGATATTTACAAGGACCTGTGATTGGCTGGTTTAACTGATCGCTTTGAAAAGAAGCGGAGTGGCGGGTAATTATTGTAGTTTGTTAGTGATGATTTAAAAAAAAAGCAAAACACAAAATGGCATTACCACGTTTTGATTTTTCAGAACCACTCAAAAAATATAAATAATTTCAACGTAAAAATAATACAAAGTTTAAAAATAATTATGATTCGTAAACGAGATGCTTAAAAAAATATTACGCGGCTTTGATTTGATTTAGAATATTTAAGCCCAAGATTAAAGGATTTGCGTCTTCAAGAATCCATTTTTTTAATGTTACTCATTTATAAGACTTTCCTCCCCCAGATTTACTTAATTTATTTTTCCTTATTAGAGATATGATTTTTAAATTTAATGAAGACGAAATAATTTCACTGTTAAAAAGGAATTAGATAGGTATTTAGTACGAAAAAAAAAACATTTAAATCACATTATTTTTTGACATCTCATCAAAGATGAAGAAGAATTTGGAAGTCTGGGCATTTACGGGGCTGACGACCGCCATAGGCTAGTAAGTAATAACTTTACACACGTACAACATTCGCCAATTTCACCCACCATTGACAATCACACCACTCAATTTCTTGGAAGTTCTATAAATATGAACCAATTTTGAAACATTGTTCCTGAATCACTAGAACTTCACTAGAGACATCTATTGGTGAGATGAAAGGAAGCTCTTTATTGAGCAGTAGCTCCCTTATTAGTATGTGAAGTCCGAATCCTAGATTATTATCACACAAATGAAAAACAAACGCCAGAAAATATCATTTTCATTTTTAATTATTTAAGCTTAAAATTTGACCAGGTAATTCATTTGTGAATAAGTATTTGGACACACTCAAAATATTGTAAACAATATAAATATTTATGTGTGAATTTAAGGTACTTTAAATATTAAAAATGATAATAATTTACTATTTTTTTTTTTAAATCCATAAAAAATAATGGAAATATTTACATTTAAAATGTCGAAATTACAGACAAATCGTGACGTCATTACAATATTGTGAAAAGGCACGAAAAGGAAGAATATGGATTCAAAAAGTCGCGATCCTCCCAAATTTAAAAAATGTCGACTAAATTTTTAATTTTCGAATACATTTTCTCAGTATAAGTAAAGTAGATATAATATATTATATGTAGTGTTCTCGTTTGTACCTATATGTAAAAAGCTAGATGCTTCTCTTTTGATTCTTGAAGGGCATAAATTTGCAATCAAAACGTTATCCAGTCCATGATTTATATTATTTTTCATCCCTTATATTTCGCATCTTTCTCAAGCCCCATAAACACGATAAATTTTGATATTTTCTAATCTTGATACATTGACTCAGCTGAATTTCGGGTCGAATTAATGGTTGGCGTGTTGCCTTTGCGTTTCAGCAGCGCTCACGGAAATTTCGGGGAATAAATAATAATTATAATGAAAACTGATATTTAAGCAAGAATTTCAACATAATGTAAAGCTTATTACAATTCAGATTACCAAGGTGGACGAATATAAAATATGGTATACATCAGGGGTGATCGGACTAACATTATGGGCGACGATTTACCAGAATCTGAGTCTATAAAAAAATCTAGAAAAGTGATAATTTAAAGAAAAAAAAAACATAAAAAGAATATTTTTTTTCTAAAATACATCACCATTATTGTCGATATTTCCATTAAAAAATATCCTGCGAAAAGATTGAAATAAAACCCTTCTTCTAGCTATTACTCTACCCACCTCTACATTTACCTGAATATTTTTTCGCTTGTTAATTTTTGTAATCACCCTTCGATGAAAACATTGGAGATTTCGAAAATAGTCACTAGAAACTCAATAAATGGTATCATACAAATGGAAGATTAATGATTAGGAGAGTGGTATTATGCAAATGTTAATTTTTTTTGAAGATAAATTGTTTAATATCAGAATTAAAGAACATCTAAGGTGCTTTAATTCAATAATTTTTGGGAATTTGCTAATCATGTTATATATATCTGAAGACCATAATTTTTATAAATCAACGAATTAAAAATTTTTACATGAAAATAAAACTGGTCTTTGTTTAGATAATCCAGAAAAATAAGTAAAACAATCAAGCAATAAAGACTAATCTATAATAAATAACCAACTAAAATTTACATCGAGTCCACTTTTTAAAATATTCCTGTTATGATTCATTTGTCTTCTTTGTCCCTTTCAAAATTTTTATTTTATACAAATGTCAAATCGTAATAATGTTATTTTAATTTTATTTTATGACCTGATGGTGGAATGATTATTCCGAAACTGGCAGTCATGAATAAGTGTTTATAAAAGTGGTGAAAAACAAAGTGAACAATGAATGATAAGAGATGATTTTATTACCGTACCACAAAGTTATCAATGCTTTTAATATACAAATTATTTAATTTTTTTAAATAATCAACATATCATTTCAAAAAGTCCATGCCAAATCAATACATAATAGAATTATTAATTCACTGGATATGTATCACAGCGATATATTATGAATATAATACTATGCACATATAATAATATGCATTTAACTGCATTCCTTTTGTGTGTAGGTCATATTGAGAATTCTTCCCACAAGTCGGGTCACGATTTTCTCTCGACTTTTAAAAAGGATAATACAAGAATTTTAAAGTATCTCAATACAGCAGTAATAAAATTTTATGTGCCTTATATAAATCAATGCGATAAAACTGTAACTATTTTTAATAGATATCTGTAATATTATCCTTTCACAAATCGCTCACTCCTTTCAAAAACGTCATAAATAAAAAAACTTGATTTTTCAGGAGAACGTTTTTAAAGTTTAAAATTATAATACAATATTTTAAAAATAAATATCAAGTCGCTTATTGAATTTTTTACTGTGCAACAGATCTTTTAAGGTAAAATCTGAAGGTTTTTTCTCTATTTGAAAAATATTTAGTATATTCTAAAATATTAATTAAACGAAACCTTTTCTTCAAAATGCAAAAACAACACTTTCTGCCCTGTAGCGGGTAAATATTTAGTTAAAAATATGCTTCTTTTGCTGGGATTTAGTACATTTTCTGGGCATTCCGAAAACATGCACAACTGAAAATTGACGATTTTTTTATTTATAACGTTCTTGAAAGGAGTGAGCGAAATATTACAGGTGTCGAGTCTCGTCACTCTACAAAAACATCCCTATCAAGATTTTTAATCGAGATATCTCAAAAATAGAAGTAAATAGAGTTTGTGGGTTTACAGGGCTTTCAACCTTTCATTAGCTGGTTTAAGTGTTTACCTTATGTGCAGCGTAATATTCACCATTCTATCCATGATTAATAACCACACTACTAACATTTCGAAAGTTATATTTATGCTTCGATTTAAAAGTAAAAATTTTGTATTCCACGTCTTAAATTTGTATAGAATATATTATTTTATATTTTTTTTATAACTCCCTTACTTTTCAATAACTCTTGTTTTCGAAACTAAAATTATTTCGAAGAAAAACTTATTTTTTAATGCAAAAACGCTAATTTAAGAAAAAATCAATTACGTACCTGGATTTAGAGAAAATTAAGTTGCAACTTAATGAATACTGCGTCTTTGTTGAGATATTAATACAAATAATAAAATAAATCTATAAAAAATCATCGCAAAGCCTGTCTTTCTTTGCAAATTTTGATCTTAGAAATTTTTCCCCCGTATTCAGAATCGTTTCCCAAGAAAATACACAGCTATTAAATGTATTTGAAGGTGAATTGTGGAAGCTGACATACCCCAAATGACTAAAACATCCCCCAAAAGACTATGAATTAGCCGAACCGCCTCGGGGCAGGCGGCTAAGCATTCCTGACTAATAGGACATTACCTCCACAATTGGGAACACCCGATCATTGGGAGCATTTCGTGAACCTACCCTTATCTTTAAGGTCCTAATGCCTTTTTAATGTCACCCCTCTACTCTCTCCTTGATCTTTCACTTCTTATTTTGCCTCTACCCTTTTTACTTTTCGCTAACTCGCTATCTTCCAGACCTAGATATTCTGATGATATTATCTTTTTAAATGCATGAATGCATGCAGAAGCGAGATACATTATGTGTGATATTCCTAATATTTATTCAATATTACCCTGGACTGGTAGCGGAGGGCTGATCACCCTTCATTTATATGTGCGTCTCTTCGTCAGGACTATCACTACCACAGCATGCAAAAAATACTACCCTTCACTACTATAGCACTATTTACACACTTAAAACTTCACAAAATGTTTAACACATGCGATTTTGCTCGACCCGAAGACGCTGCTGCGCTACAGCCCCTAGTGCATGACGGGTACGTCTCGAAACCGGTAGACATAAAAATCTCGGTGAGAGGTTAAAAACTTATATTACTGACATTTTTGTAAAAAAATATAAAATCAAAAATGACTAACCACAAAGTAAATACTTTAAATATTAATAATATTGAGAATACTAATAAAACATGTTTATGTGTTTAAACAGAATAATTTCTTATTTGTTTTAATACTTAAATGTTTAAAAAATTATTACAAAGGTCAACCATTCGCAGGGTCACACTGACGCAAGTCCCAATTACAGGTCATAAATTCGAGTGTTTTTCGTGTTCATTAAACCTTTGGAACTAAATTCCGCCTTTGCGATGGCAATCGTAATAATATCTGTGTTTAGCACTTAATGACGTGTGATTACTGTGGCCGGCCCCATGGCCTGTGCGACGAGTATACTCGTACAAGTGTAGCGTATTATAATATTTTTCTAAAGTCCGCCCCTGTGTAGAACAGACATGGCGTTAACCCTTCAACGTCCAAAAATATGTGAAAATAAATAAAACACGATTGTCTAACTAAAAGCTAACTAATTTATTGTAAATGCAGTTAGTTGGTAGAATTCTATTTCAATTTTTTTTTATAATGTGTCTAAAACAAAACAAAATTATTGGATACAATTCCACTTTTATTTAAATACGCACAATGATATATAATGTGACGCATTTCGTCTTTTAATTTTTTTTTGTTTTTTAAATAATTATGTTTCATTTCGGATACATTAAAAAGAAATTAAAAGTTCACTACATTATTTTTGACATCTCAACATAGATAAAGAAGAATATGGAAGTGTGGGCATTTACAGGGCTTCATAGGCTGGTTTAAGTGGCTGGTTTAAATTTACCAATTTTACCCATGATTGACAACCACGCTACTCAAATTCTTTAAACTACTCGACATATTAATTAAACTCGAAACGCAGTATGTGAGAGTTCACTAGACACACCTATGGTGGGAAGAGAAAAGATTTTATTCAGCGGAAACTCTTTCTTTTTGTATGTGTGTTCCGAATCCTGTATTATATTCACAGACTTGAGGAACGCTAGAAAACGTTATTTTAATTTTTATATTTTAGCTTCCAATTTAATTAAATTTGTTTGCAACACTAAGGATATGTACAAAAACTTGTTCCCAATTTTGGATTATCACAAATAAGAAGATTTTTTACATTATTTTTGACATCTCCACATAGATGAAGAAGAATATAGAAGTCGGGGCATAAATGTCCGCTACGACGAAACTCGGTTGCTGGTCAAATAATATTTTTGTGAAAAAAAACTAAATAGTTGTTATTTTCGTCTATAGATAAGATGTCGGTTTATTGTATATTGATTTTAATGTTAAATTATTTTTTTGTTTGTTTGTTTTATATTTTTAGTGTTGATCAGGTTGTAAAGGGTTAACGGCTGACCCTAAGCGGCGTTGTGTTATATTGTGTGTGTATTATATGATATAGTATGTAGGGCACACGGTCAAGTGGTCAGGGCTGCGCAAAACCGGTTCCGAACTGTTCATCTCTTTTTTATTGTGAGTTTCTAAATCACTGCTTAGACAGGAAAGAGTAGATTAAAATGGTGTCATATAAAGCCGACCGTCGCCCTGCCAACGTGTTCACTGCGGCCAGTGCAATCATGACCACAATTCATTGAATCGGGAAGACTGTCATTTGTAATATCTCGGCGTATTTTATGCACTTTGCGAGCTTAGACATATGGAAATTTACTTGTTATTTAACACGTTGACCCGTAGATTGCGTTCTTTGCTAGGAGTTATCTCGTTGTTGCTGCGAGTTATCTCGTACTTTGTTTTCTTGCCATATTTGTTCAGCTACAATGAAATTCGTAGTAGATCAGTGCTAATACAATGAGATGGCTTCAGAAAAGACAACAAAAATCAATGCTGACTTACTTGAACAGAAAATTTATTAATAAATTTAAAAAAAATATGATTTCAAGGTTTTTTATTCCTAACCTAGAAGTAAAATAATATTTTTATGTTTGGCTTTTAGACTGGAATTCTGAAAATCGCGATGGTAGTCAACGTGTTAATATAATACATAAGACTGAAAATTTAATAGCCTCCATTTAAAATGTAAAAAACACATACACTCTAAAAAATAAACTTTACGAACACTTTACAGACTATTCAATAAAAAAAAAAAAAAACTAAACACAATAACTCCCTCGCACAGCATTAAAATATATGATCACCAGTATTTTGAATAAAATGTAAAACATGTCACCATCAAAAAAATAATAAAAAAGAAAAAGTCCTTCTCCAAGCACAAGAGCTCAGTCCGATTGCTTTAAAATGTTTCCACAACGTGTTTGAAAAAACAGGATTTATAACTGCAATGGCAGTGTATTTTTTAAAACGTAATCCAACAATAGTACACATGTTTATACAGCTTTCAAAAATTGGTGCACTACGGATGTTAAATAATGGGCAGAATGGTGAACAAGTACATAAAGTGATCACTGAAGCCAGCCAAATGACAGTTGTAACGCCTGAAATGCTTGACTTGAAGCAGAATACTATCTTAAAATATATTAATATATACACTTGGGCCATTCTAAGTACAAGGCTAGCATGATACTATTATTGTAACGGTATGTCATAATATTGTATCTAGTACCGACGCGACTGAAGTGTGAACACCCTATTTTAGATCAATGCTGTCAGATTGAATTGATAATACGAATATAACGTATTGTTATACATATATAGTGAAAAAATCGTTATACATTTTAATCATCAGTACATATATTTACTGTACAAATTTTTTTCTAATAATTTGACGGTTAGTAAAATTTTTGATTTTTCAATGTTTTCCACATTTTTCATATAAATATATATATATATATATATATATATATATATATATATATATATATATATATATATATATATATATATATATATATATATATATATATATATATATAAATATATATATATATATATATTTATATATATATATATATATATATATATATATATATATATATATATATATATATATATATAAATATATATATATATATATATTTATATATATATATATATATATATATATATATATATATATATATATATATATATATATATATATATATATATATATATATATATATATATATATATATAAATATATATATATTTATATATATATATATATATATATATATATATGTATATATATATATATATATATATATATTTATATATATATATATATATATACATATATATATATATATATATATATATATATATATATATATATATATATATATATATATATATATATATATATATATTATATATATATATATATATATATGTATATATAATAATATATTTATTTATATATATATTTATAAATATATATATATATATATATATATATATATATATATATATATATATATATATATATATATATATATATATATATACAGTATATATATATATATATGTATATATAATACAAATACATATACAGGTAGCATAAAAGTATTGTGTATAAACACTTCACCTGGCACCAACGGCCGAAGTTGACCTAGTCTTTGATAACGTCGTATTCTAACGGTATAGATGAAAAAATGTACCGCTCAATTTCCTGCAAGCGTAGTAATACTATTAGCTCCGATTGTGTACGGTTATGTCACACCGAACGAGGACGTCTCGAACAGTTCGCAGATGTGACATCTGCAGGATGAACCTGAGTCAAGTAACCGATCGAAAATTTACGGCTATTTGTCAAGGAATGCATAATATCTAAGTATCTATTTGTTTCATAGATACAAATATGTATCTATG
The DNA here is from genome assembly GCF_059751285.1 of Brachycentrus maculatus. Taxonomy (NCBI): domain Eukaryota; kingdom Metazoa; phylum Arthropoda; class Insecta; order Trichoptera; family Brachycentridae; genus Brachycentrus; species Brachycentrus maculatus. The sequence continues at coordinate 397,256 of NW_028281243.1, forward strand.
AAATAAATTTTCTTCTTCTAACCCTTATCTGCTCTCTCAAATAATGCATACTCGAAAGAACTAAAGCAAAAGTGCAAGAATAATAATAATAATAATAAATTTCGATAACTTATATAGAGCCATTTTCGTAAAAAAAAAAACCTCAAGGGCGCTTCACTGTGAATGAATTGGGGAAAATATTATGGTGGAAATGATTTAACAAACTAATGTGTTTTTAGTATTTTTCTAAAGATCATCTCACTCTCACTATTTCTAACCATTGGTGGAAGAAATAGAGTCAGAGGAAGACCGAGGAAAACTTGAAATAATTAAATATTTAAAATACCTAAAAGAGGTCATATCAGGGGTCAGAATAATCAACGGGTATGTGGTATATGAGGAGATGCATGAATGTGAAAGAGACGAAGTATGTTTGTGACAGAGTAGTGTGGCTTTTTCTTGTTTCTGCCTATCCCTGTGCGGAAGCAGCATGAAGGTAAGTTTGTGTGGCGTTTTTGTCATATGCTATTATTAGATTTAACAGTTACTGTTTCGATATCTCGTGTGAAATGATAACTGTATAACTGGATTATTAACTATAATATAACTCAATTGACTTGAGTCGAATACAAGTTATATTACAAGGAACAAGTTAAATGATTTTTTAACCTACCTCTTCATTTATTTGAAATTTAATAACACTGTCACACTATAATGCTATGAACCAATCAATAAATAACTTTACACAAAAATGACAATTTGTAAATAACGGAGCTTAACTGTACTTTTAACATTTGATAACACCCAGCTGTTTTCGATTTGAGAATTGATTTTATATTTTACTAAATATATGCGTTTTTTTAATTAAATAGAAATATTTGTGTTATTATTTACAAAAATACTAAATTTCATACTATTTTTGTGAGCCTAAGCGGCTCATTATTAGAAATAGGTATCAAATGGTGGTAGAGTGGATTCAAGTGAACTGAAAAACTTTATATATTATTTTGAGAAATAAAAAGACTTTGTTTTTTGATCCACTCACATTTTCACATTCACAAAATGTGAATGGATCAAAAATCAAAGTCTTTTTATTTCTCAAAATAATATATCAATATGATCCACAAAGTAAATGCTTTCAATATTCAAAACGAAAAACTTTAACTCAAGAGTCCGCGACACTAACCATGGGACCACAAACCGACACAAAGATCGTCAAAAATCTATGCAGCAAAAGCCGTATGTTTGTTGTTTGTTGTTGCCGTATGTATTACTAAACTATCACGTCGCTTCCCCAAGGGTTAAGCAGAGAAAATAGAATGCCATACCATTCTGTCTTTGCGAACAATCTTCGCCTCTTCATTCATGCAACTCCTCATACACACACAACGATTATTCCGACTTCTGGCTTGAGCAATTCCAAGTATTTAATATACTTGATCATGCCAAGTTTTCCTCGGTGCTCCTTTGCCCCTATTCCAACTAACGTCTCATAAATTTGTCAAACTGTTCTTAATTCAATCACTCATTCCACATGTCCAAACTATCAATACCATATTTTCTTAATTTAATCGATAATGCTTGTCACAGCCATGCATTCTTTTCTTATTTCACCATCCAAACATGTATCATACGCCGTTTTGTGACACTTTCGTTCGAAAGATAAAATTTCGACCGTTTTCAGTCTATTTCCAACCATATTTTGCCAACTCCATGCTTCATTTTTATACATTAGCGTAAATGAAGCCATACTTTATTCTTAATGTCAATTTTCTCCAGATTCAAATTGATTTCACGCATTACTCAACGTACAATAATTTGTGCCTCATTTTTCTTCCGCAAAGTCACATTTATGGGGTCATAATAAAATGTAGCTAATATGTATGAAATCGATTAAAAGTTACACTTCGAAACCCATTCGATATACTTAATGGAATTATTTAAGTTTATCCGAGAAGTTGGCACAATTATAATAAAATATCAATCAAAAAAATTAGTTGACATACCGATATTAAATTATTCATAATACAAAAAGTACTTAATATAAAAATAAAACACTTGTAGAATGCTAATCTCGAGTTTATTAATGTCAACATGGCTATTTTCAAGTATGTATTTTTTTTAAAAAGAGAAATATTTGTGATATTTATTGATTTGGCGTTTAATTTGTAGAAATACATTATAATTTATGTATTAAATGTTAACTCAAACAAAGATTTTTGAGTCTACTAAGTTGTATTTCATTGTTAAAAAAAAACAAAAAAATTAATATTGTGACAGTTGTTTTGCATAGTTATGGGATTTCAAACGAATGACAATAAAATACAACTTAGTAGATTAAAAAAAAAAACCGTGTTTGATTTAATATTTGATAAATAAAGATTTTTGTATTTATTATTTACAAAAATACTTCAATTTCATACTATTTATGTGAGCTAACCTAAGTGGCTCATTATTAGAAATAGGTATCAAATTGTGGTAGAGTGGGTTCGAACCGAGAAACTCTGACTCAAGAGTCCGCGATACTAACCACGGGACCACAACCCGACACAAATACAGTTTGTATTATCACTTATTGATAAGAACATTTATAGTTCTCAAAACTAGTCATTTATTTATTGATTTGGCGTTTAATTTGGCATTTTAATTTATGTATTAATTTTAAATCGAACACAGATTTTTTGAGTCTATTAAGTTGTATTTTCTTAACAAAAACACATAAAAAATTATATTGTGACAATTGTTTCGCCTTGTTAGGGCATTATCAAACGAATGACAACTTAATAGACTCAAAAAATCTGTTTGATTTAAAATTAATACATAAAAAAACTAGTCATGTTTACATAACATATTAAACTAAAAAGTGGTATTATTGAATTGAATTGAATCATCATTTTATTGTGCAAAGTAAATGTCAAGTAAAATTATAAAAAATAGTTGTAACTTACCACTTCCTCTAGTGTTCCTGGCTCCTTCATAACATCGCTAGTCTTCGCGCTTCGCCCACCTGAAAAGAACGATGATTGAAATGACTTATACTCCATAACTCATAACATACATTTATCTTAAAAATATTACATGAAATACACAACAAGGATATACTTAGATCAGTTTTGATTAATGGTGTGTGTATTTTAATAACAAAAAGTACCGTAGAACGGGGATACTTGAACTTTGATGTGTTACTTGAGCCCAGTGCAAAAAAATATTTAGATCTGTATTTGGTCTACAATAATGAACGTATCGACATGATACATTGTTTCCCTGATAGGTGACACTTATACGTTCAATATTGTAGACCAAATACAGATCTGAATATTTTTTTGTACTGGGCTCAAGTTACACATCAAAGTTCAAGTAGCCCCGTTCTACGGTAATATTTTAGTGGTTTACGTAGTAATATTTTTACTTTATTACTGAATGTACTTTTAACTAATTAATTTAGTAAAAATTTTTACGAATTTTTTTAAAAACCTCAACAGGAAAATGTAAAACGATGAACTAAGAAATAATTTCATTAACATTTATAATTTTTTAACATTTATAAAAAAAACATGGCACGATCAGGTATGCCAAATACTTGAAAGTGGTCAGGTTAGGAGTCGTAACAATCGGCGGGTATGTATGAGGAGATGCATGAACGTGGAAGAGGCTAAGAATTTTTGCAATGACAGAGTGGTGTGGCGCTCTATTCTCTCTGCCTACCCCTGAGGGGAAGTGGCGTGATGGTTAGTTAGTTAGTTAGTTAATTAAACATATTTCACAGAATTTTTACTTTTCTTACGAAAGCGAAACAATAAAAATCCTAGCTGAACTAAGTGTTTCGTTACGTGAACGTCTTCAGCGGAATTCGAGTAATGAACTTTTTCCATTATCAAAGCAATTTAACCCTCTCCAAACCGGCGCGAGGGTTAGATAAGAGAAGGTGAACTGTATCGAAAAAGTTGTTCGTTTGTTTAGGGCTGCCAGCCCCGCAGACAATTCAGCGCCCTTTCATTAGGTTACATAAGACATAATCTCGCCTATTTGCTCTTGATAAATACATAAATACATAACGAAGGCTGTAAACATTCTTACTGGGGTAATATTATGGGAGCTTTTCCAAGTTTCAACAAGTTTCGGGAATCCGATCGTGAAATTGGAATTCGTTAGAGGGAATACAATCCTAATTGAAAAACTTATTATATGCTCGCATCAAGTGTAACCTTCATTCCGTCCTTGGAGTAAAAAACGCTTCTGTAAATTTAATGGGTAAGGCTACCAATGTCGGACATGGACCCAATCATGGACGCCCTGGATTTACTAAATGTTTTGAAATATGATAAAGATAATTGAGAGGGAAGGCTACCAATGTTGGACAAAGATTCAATAATGGACGCACCGGATTTACTAATTGTTTTGAAATTTGATTGGGATCATTTCTCTTGAAATACTTTATAGACACCCTGGAATTACAATTTTTTTAATTATTTATAATAACATTTATAAATTCAATTAAATTATAACACTTGTTTTTCTACCACTTGAGTATTTTATTTTAGCGACTGGATTTTGGAAGCGACAGATGCTTCAATGTACGGTTTTTCATTTAAACTTTTTTATATTCAAACGTTCATATTCAAACCCGTAGATGGAAGCATCTGTAACTTCCGTAACTAGTCGTTAAAGTTTAACACACAAGTAGTGAAAAACAAGTGTTTTATTTGAAATTTAATAATGTAAACAATGAATAACACATATTGTTTTGAAATTTGATTAGATTCCATGATTGGATCACGTTGACATTGATCCAATCATGGACTCCCTGGAAATACGATTTTTTTAATGTTATCATTTCTCTATAAAATGAAAAGGTAAGGCTACCAATGGACATAGACCCAAACATGGACACCTTGGAATTACAAATGTTGAATTATTGAGTCTTTATTAGCGCTGTTTAGGTAGTATTTTAAGAGAATGTATCTATGAAAAATCAAAATAAATCATTCAAAATAATTAATGCTACTGTTATCATATTATAAACGTGTTCTTTGCGGTGGTATGAACATGTGGAGCGAATGGACAACGAGAAAATGACTAAGAAAATATATGTGGCGAATGAGAGAGGGAAAACAGAACGAGGACGACCGAAAAAGACTTGGCACGATCAGATCAATCAGAACCTAAAATCTGGCGGTGTCAAAAGTCTGCGTAATTGGAGGGCATGTATGACTGAATGTATGGATGTGAAGGAGGCGAGGAGTGTATGGCAGGGCAGAAGAGTGTGGCGTTCCATCCTTTCTGCCTACCCCTGCGGAGAAACGGCGTGATGGTAGTAGTAGTAGTATCATATTATATTTTATATTGACGTAAAGAATAAGTATTTAGTTATGTCGTTTTAAATGATTAAATAACTGTTAATTTAAAAAAAAATGTAAATCGCCCTTTAAGTGATTTCTCACGAAAAAAGCGCCCTAAAAATTGTCCAACAAATAAAAGAAATAAATGTTTACCTTGCCTTGACACTATTCATAAACGTAACACGGAAACCCCAATACAAAACCAATGTTTGTGCATACTCGTGGTAATGGATCCGTCCTCCCATTGACGAGATGTGACCCAATAACTCGATTCACAGACAAATATTGGCTCCCCAAACATCTGGGAGACAATGGCGCGTAACAAGTGTTGTTGACTCGCCGAGTCTGGCGTCCCCAAAGGTCCGCTTTTTTGCCCCGAAATGCGGCCTTTTGGCTAACAAGGGCCCGACCGCCGGCCTTCACCACTAAGGCAGTGGCTTATACCAGTGGTCGGCAAACTTGTTAGCCGAAGAGCCAATATGCACATACAACGATAAAAAAAATATGAAAGCCAAATCTGTTTTAAATTCTAGTACACCTTAATTATATTATTTTTTAACATCATTTTTTTAAAAAATATAGCACTTGTCGGTATGTTTTATTTTTGTAGGTATTTGTGTAAAATATATTAAAATTCATATTCTTTTTTGACATCTCATCAAAGATGAAGAAGAATATGGAAGTCTGGGCATTTCCGGGGCTGATGACAGTCATAGGCTGATTTAAGTGATCACTTTACACACGTGTAACATTCACCTACTCTACCCATTATTAACAACCACACTACTGTAATTCTTGGATGTTAAAAAGATGTCAAAAAATAATATGAAAATAACTCCTGTAATCGGAGATAATCCAGATTTTGTGAACATTTTAAGTGTGCCCAAAGTATTTGGGCACACTCAAAATGTTGAACCTTAATTATAATTTTATTTTATCGGGTACGCCCAATAAAACTAGATTTCTAACTAACTAACTAACCATCGCGCCGCATCCCTTAAGGGCTAGGCAGAAAGATAAAAACACCATACCACTCTGTCTATGCAAAAATTCTTCGCCTCTTCGACATCATGCATCTCCTCATACATACCCGCCGACTATTTCAACTCTCGACCCGGCCGCTTTCAAGTATTTAACATACCTGATCATGTAAAGCTTTTTTTTCATTCATTTTTTCTTCATTCGCCTCACACATTTGTTTCACCGTTCTTTGCTTACTCATCCGTTCCGCATGTCCAAACCATATCGAGAGACCTTTCTTAATATTATCGATAGTTAGAATTCAGGATTTCATTTTTTATTAAGTTTTACTTGTTAAACACTTAAAAATCTATTGTAACACGTATTTCGATGCCTTCCGCATAATTTTCAAACAACGTTAAAGTGATGCGGAATGCATCGAAAAACGTGTCACAATACATTTTAACAAAAAATGGTAGGTATTTACCAAGTAAAACAAAAATTAAGAATGGATATATATATATATATATATATATATATATATATATATATATATATGTATATATATATATATATATATATATATATATATATATATATATATATATATATATATATATATATATATACATATATATATATATATATGACTGTTGAATCAATTTAAGAAACTAGTATTCACAATTAATAAGGATTTTCTTCATTGATTTTTTTTCTGAATGTCAGGTATCCACAAGGACACTACTTACTGCCTTGTTATAATGTCCTTGCATCTCCTTTGAAAGTTTTATCAAGTCAGGTTTTTATGTCGATATTTTTAGCACGTTTCCAGGTTCTTGCCAATAAAACAATTTTCAGTTTGCTTTTAATAAGATTCACACTTCAAAAAGCTTGTTCGTATGAATACGTAGAGTCAAAGAGCCTTCCCGCGGATATTTGTGCCGGAACCGCACTTAAAAGGTCAAAGAGCCACATGTGGCTCCGGAGCCGCACATTGACGACCCATGGCTTAACCCAACACTTGAGAGATTATATTATCATTTGGTTTAAACCACATGGCGGTGTCTTAGTTAACATCTTCCCAGAAAACATAACGACATTTCGAAAATTATGCAGAACGAACTTAAGTTGTTATATTTTTTTATGAAGTGCAGTATGGAGTTGGCAAAAGAAGGATCAAAGTAGACTGAATGCATTCGAGATGTTATCTCTCAGCCCGGCAGAACCATGTATGATAGATGTTCAAATGTGGATACAAGGAATGACTGCAAGGCTGAGATAAGCATTAACGTTAAAATTAAGAAAGGTGGGGAAATGTAAATCCAAGCATGAATGAAGAAAGAACAGTAAAACAAATTTATGAGGTGAATGTAGTTGGTGAAAGAAGCAGAGGAAGACCGAGGAAAACTTGGCATGATTAAGTATTTCATTTCAAATACTTGATCATGCCAAATGGTCAGGTCAGCAATCGGGATAATCAACTGGTATGTATGAGGAGATGCATGAATTTGAAAGATAGAAATAAATTTGCAAAAACAGAGTGGGTGGCGTTCTATTCTCTCTGCCTACCCCTGCATGAAGCGGTGTGATGGTAGTCGTAGCAGTAGTAACGTCAATAGATGTATGGATAATAAGCATCTCATTTATCTACCCTATTCTTACTATCCTACCTGCAGACAAGCTTCTAAAAGCTTTTCTTTACAAAAAAGGAAGCTAGGAGTATATTATGTCAAGGCAAATGAGTATGGCGTTCCATCTTCTTTGCCTGTCCCTGTAGAAAAACAGTGTGACAGTAGTAGTAGAAGTAGTAAATTACTTGCTCTTTGGATTGTTTTAAAAGCCTTAAATTAATTTTTTTAGAAAAGATATCTGATTACAATCATTATAGCTATTGACTTCTATCATTTTTTTAAAGACCAATTAATCTATAAGTACCTACTATTTAATTTCCAATATAATCCCTTCCATCTGTGTTCATGATATAAAAGGAGAATGTTTATAGGAGAAGGGTACTAAAACGCTTTGGAAACAGCTTCACGGAGGTCCAGCCTTGATGTAAAAAATATAAAAAATACGGGCTAGGATTCCTGTGACAAATTCCAGTAACACTAGCCGACACAGACAAAAGTTAATGGTTAATAGCATATGTCTATGAAAAATTATACCTTCTCATCTCTTTTAAAGTTATAAAGCTATGTATACCATTCATATCGTAGTCATACAGGAGAAAGTGACCAAGTGTATTGTTTTACAAAAACGTGATCATTGACTATTTGATATCTTACTAGCTTAATAATGCCCTGAAAACATCCCAAAGGATTTTAAACTTGGAACTATAATATATTGACTAGTTTAAAATGACTAACTGCATTGGTATTTATTTTCTTGCTAGGCAATAGCGACTTAAATGGCCCTCCTGAACATTTTACGTTTTGGTAGTTGGTCACTTTCTCCTGTACGACTACGATATATGAAAGAAAAAATATAGATTAAAAATTATACAAATTGTAAATGAAAACACTTGTTTTTTACCACTTGAGTGTTTACATTGAATGTTTAATTTCATCAAAGCTTACTGCAAAGTGAATGCCGAAACAAACAAAAAACAAAAAAATACAAACTTATTTTTAGTACAGAAAGTGGAAATCGTATATTTTTAAGACGGGTCAATCGACAACTCGCAACTTAATTTTCATTCAACTTTGAACCCAGGTAACTTTCAACAAAATTGAATTAAAACACCATTTTTGTAATGAAATAATAAGTTTTTCTTTGAAATAAATATGTGGTATACTGTAGTAAGAAAAGAATTGTTGAATGGCAAGGAATTAAAAAAAATATATATAAAAAAAAAAATCCATTTCAATATGTATTCTAAAAAAATGTGCGTGGAAACACGTATGGAGAAATAATGATTTAGCAATGCTTTAAATTATATTAAATTGAATTGTGTACATCTACATCTACAGCACGCTCGGCTACCGTTCTGGAGGTCCCGGGTTCGATTCCCAGGGGGGTCAAATACATGTAATTTCTTTTTCTCTAATATTTATTCGATACATATTACCCTGGACTGGTACCTGAAGCGGAGGGCTGATCACCTTTCCTTCATGTGTTAACGATCAAAATAAAACTGCATTTATATGATGCAGTGCCCTATGCACCATTGGGTTCGGATAGGAAGTTGAATGTAAATCTAATATAAACATTTATTATTAAAAAAATACACTACTTTGATGACTATTTTTAAATTGTGTAATAATAAAGAAAGAAAAATGCAGTACTTTAAACAAATATTTATATTTATATCTGACAAATTTTGAAATCTGTGGATAATTTTGATCTGAAACATCCTTCCAACGATTATTTTCCGATTGGTCACAGGTGACGCTGGCAAGATCTGGGATCAGATATCCTTTCCGATATCTAAGGGGCCGTTGAGTTAGGAATCCCTTGAGGTAATCCTTTAAGGACGTGAAATCCTGAACGCGTGACGAAGCTTACGTCTGGTTGAGCATCAGGTTTGCTCCTTATATTGACGTAATGGCAGCTCGAATTCAAACAGCATACCGATTTTTGCACTTTTCAATTTTTGATGAACGGAATTTTATAACAACCAAATCATTCAAATATAGCCATTATTTTACATTTTCATTATCATTCATCGTTCAATTTGTTTAATAGCACTTCGTGACAATGACATACCGTAACAATTACACTCTTGTCTACATTTGACCTGATAGTGGAATGCACATTCTGAAACGGGTAGTCATGAAAAAGTGGTATTATACAAAGTGATCGATGAATGATAAGAAGAGTATTACATATACATATTACAATTCCACAAAGTCAACATACAAAACATTGCTGTTAATATACAAAAAAGCGATGATTTTACTCACAAAAATTTTTTTTTTCAAAAAGTGTTAGTAAAATGAACTTTGTAGAATAACGTAATGATTTATGTATATTTTAAAATAAAACACTTGCGTAAGACCACTCAGATCAGAGTGAATTAATGTAAACACCAGTTTTGAGAATTACGAATGCTCTCAGATGAAAAAAAAACTTGGATTTGTAATCAATTGTATTTTCACTTGTTGATGAGAACATCTGTAGTTCTCTAAACTGGTTGTGCTTACATTAATAAACTCAAAAATGTTATGGAAATTTTGCGTTGTCAATGATGTCAGACTTTTATTTTTTATTAAATTGATTTTTTAATTTTTGTATGGTGTTCATTGTTAATAGATTTTATAGATATTTTCTTTCATTAATTACAAAACTACACGCCATTTTAAATATTCTACTACTGTCTCTTAGGATTACATTGTCACAACAGAACAAAATTAATTGTCGTGTCATTGAAGATATATTATCGCTAAAGTGGACAGAATTAGGTTTACAAATTCAAGCTCCGTGTAGTTTTTATCTTTGTGTCTCCATTACCGTCTATTTTGGCCCCAGTCCATCTTTTATTTCCGTCACAAAGAGGCACGTCTTGATTTATAAGCAAAGGATCTCGGGTTCAACTCCGCGCTAGATTTTATGACGCGATTAGTATCACAGACATGGATTTCTAAAGAATAAATGGACATTTCCTAACACAAGAGAACTGCGCTGTGTGAAATAGGCTTTTACGCGTCCGACAAAACCGATTTACGTCACAAAATCTGATAATTTCAAAAAAGGAATAGAATTACGTTTTGAAGTTGTGGAAAATACTAACAAATGGATAATTTCAAAAAAGGAATAAAAAATACGTTTTGAAGTAGAAAATAAGTAGATACTATTGGATATTTTCATGTGTGACGACAAGGACGATTTGATAATTTCAAAAAAGGAATATAATAACGTTTTGAAGTCTAAAATAATTACAACTGAATATTTTCAAACGTGATCTAATAATTTAAAAAAGGAACAAAATTACGTTTTAAAGCTGCTAAAAATAAGTACAAAGTATCAAAAGAGGCATAAAATTGCGTTTTGAAGATGTCGAAAATGGATTCGATAAAAATATTTTCACGTGTGGATGAGTCCTTGGTTTTTCCTCTAAACTCCCACATGTATACAAATGTGCCAAATATTCCTGCGTAGTAATACGGGCAGTGAAAGGTTTGAAAAAAAAAAATATCGTGTTTACTTTCCATTACCGACAAAAACCCAAAAGTCGATTTGCATTCTCACAAATCCATCTTGGTATGGTCAGACATTTAAAAAAAATCATTACATAGATTTTCAACCTTCTCTTAAAATGCCATATTTTTAATGATACATATTAATTTATCGTGATTTATTTAATAAAAATTAATTAAATATGAGAATTTCGTTAAATTCAATAAGATTTTCTTATGAAAATTTTTACAGGAAAAATAATTGATAAAAAATCTTATATTTTTCATCCAAAAATATAAGATTTTTTCTCAATTAACTAACTAAACATCACGCAACTCTTTGAAAAGTCTTAACTCTTTCACAAGTCTCCGCAAATATTCTTCGCCTCTTCCACATTCATGCATCTCCTTATACATACCCGCCGATTATTTCGACTTCTGACACGGCCGCTTTCAAATATTTGACATACCTGATTGTGCCAAGTTTTCCTCGGTCTTCCTCTAAAATTTTCCTATGAAATCGGATTTTTTTCTTAGTTTACAAATAGTAAACTTTCTAGAACTTTGTTGAAACACGATGTATACAAAACATGCATTTGCTATTCCTCACCAAGTGCCTATCGCATAAAGAATAATGCTATGATACAATTAATATTCATAAACATAGCTGAGCTAAACATCTCAACTGCTTGAAAACTAGCAATAAAACAATTCCCCGAATTCACAAACACATTTGTTAATGACTAGTTTTACCTTTTGAAGTTTCGCGGGTCTTAATGAGTCAGATAATAACTTTGGCATTTCGCTTTCGTCAAGATAACAATTGCCAGCAGTACATCTTGATGTAAATCATAGTTTCGTAACGTTCGGGTGTGTTTGTTTGCGAGCAAGTCGTGTGAAAATGTTAGCATTATCAGAACTAACGACCCGGAAAATTTTCACAAAGATGGCGATAAAAAGGCGGGACTCTCGCAACAAACAAAAGACAACCGTCTCCGAAAACGTAGACGTCACATCGTTTGAAAGGAAAATCCATTTCCGCTAGTTTGGGCGCTAAATTTAAATGTTAATTGCTACACCTTTTCGATAACAATTATGACAGTGTGATCTATTGTGAAGGAAGAAAACCAGGCAAATGAAAATCTGTATGAATGACACAATCATACTAAAATACAGTAAAGTTATAATATGATAACAGTAAAACGAATTCGTTAAAAATATAATTAATATGTAACTTTGTCTTAAAATCACTATAAATATTTTATTTTAACTTAATTATAATGTCTACCGGTTTCGAAGCTAGCCGCTTAGTATGAATCAGTCAGTTGATAAAGAAGCGGTTAGCTTCGAAACCGGTAGACATTATAATTAACTTAAAATAAAAAAAATTATAGTGATTTTATAACAAAGTTAATTTTTTTTGTTTGTCCGGGAATTGTACAGCTTTATATTTAAAAATTTAAATAAATAAAAAAAAGTTACATTTACAATAATAAACATTACATTGCATTAACAAACTTAGTTACATTAATACAGATAAAGCCAATTACACAATTCCACATTATAAAATGGAAAATCACAAAGTTAGTGCTTGAAATATAAATTATATCGTTAAAAATACTTTAATACAAAGAAATTAATGTAATTTCATTAATTGAGTCGGTAGTCACTTTGTACAAACATCTATAATTTTTTTATTTAAATTTCATTTCGAAAAATTGTTTATTTATTAAAAAAAATTACATTAAAAATTGATTTTTAATTTAAATTTTATATGCAAGTACATATAGGAAGGATCTACACATGCAAGTATGATAAGGTTGTTATCAATTTGATAAACTTTAAACTCCTTGATAACAATAATTTTCTAACCCTTATCCGCACCCAATGGTGCATAGGGCACTGCATCGTACTGACACAGTGTTACCTCGATCGTATCCTTCATGAAGACAAGGTGATCACTCCTGCGCACTCCTTGATAACAATAATAATAACTATAATTTTTGAAAATTTTCAAAAGATACCATATCAAAGGTGCTTTGTTTTGACATTTGAAATGCCTGAAAACATGATTTTTTTTAAAGCTTATAATTTTACCTGTTATTTTTTTCTGAAAATTTGGGGTGAGTTCACCAAAGATTTAGCTATTCAATATGTTGTGATGTTAGTAATAATAATTGATAACTATATTTATTAATATATTTAAACTTCATGCACAGAAAATAAATAAGTACATTGCCGGGCTTGTTTGTAAAAAGCAATATCTTCTTACCAACAAAAATATACCTTAATAGGTCGATTTACTCGATTTACCGACTAAACTTATCGTAAAAAATACTATGCATGATAAATCTACCGTGAAATATTAAGTGTTCACTTAGAAACACGATAATATTCATGAAAATTTATATTCCTGGCGTCTCAAATGGTTGAGAAATAATTTTATTACCGTGAAAAAATGTATACATTGTATGAAAGTGAGTAGGTAATATTGATCTGCATAATGCATTATAAGTTTTCACGACATCTTGGGTGTGTCCAAATCCTTGTTCAAAAATCCGGGTTTCTCCACTCAAGAGTTATTTTTACATTTTTACATCTCCTTTTTTGTGTGTATATATTAGGTTAAAATGGTTAAAAAACAATAAAAAAATGAATGCAAAAAGAACTCCACCGACAAGACACACAAGGTGGCTTGGTGGGTCTCTGCAAAATAACTTTTTATTTTTATTTTTAATATATGTTAAAAATTGTGATTTATAAAAATAAATAAATAAAAAAAAAAAAAAAAAAACACGGATGAAGAAGAATATGGAAGTATGGAAATTCACAGGGCTTGCAACCTATCGAAAGGTTACATACATACATTTTATAAAGGTCTCTGCTTAACAAAAAAGTTAATAAATAATAATAATAAAACCCTTATCCGCACCCCAATGGTGCATAAGGCACTGCGTCATGTAAACGCAGTGTTATCTTGATCGTTTACACATGAAGGAAAGGTGATCAGCCCTCCGCCTCAGGTACCAGTCCAGGGTAATATTGAATGAATATGACAGTGAAAAAATCACTTATATTTATTTTACCCCCCTTAGGAATCGAACCCGGGACCTCCAGAACGGTAGCCGAGCGTGCTGACCATTACACTACGGAGGCGGACAAAAAAGTTACTCAATTAAATTATATAAGTGATAAAATATAAGTGATTTTTTCACTAATATTTATTCAATATTACCATGGACTGGTACCTGAAGCGGAGGGCTGATCACCTTTCCTTCATGTGTAAACGATCAAGATAACACTACGTTTATATAACAGTGCCCTATGCACCACTGGGGTGCGGAAAAGGGTTTTATAATAATTTATAATAATTAAATTATAGATGGTGTCGAGAACTTATTTGTGTAAGAAGGTTTCAATTTAAGGAATATACAGCTTTGAACGAAAATTGAGTAGGGTGTTCAATCATAGGTACAATGGTATATATAACACGCGTCTAAAGTGATTACTTAAACTTCTGACAGTCATAAAAATAACCAGACTTTCAGATTCTTCTTCAATATATGTTGAAATGTCAATATAAAAAAAAAACTCTTAAACGGATAAACACTGATTTGTGAACGAATATTTGGACACACTAAAAATATGGTGCATTGTTCTAAGTATACGAGTAATGTATTCAACAAATCTGTGTTTGGATAACAGGATGTTGCATCGTCATTCCCGGAACCATTTCCTCCGCGGTCTGCAAGCGGAAATAACGGGAGATAGCAGGAAGCTGGAATTCCGGAAATGCAACAGCAACGGTAATGGGGCGTACGTCATATCCTGCTTCGCCCTTTTAATTATTCTTATTACAGTAGGAGCGTGCCTGACTTTCCCCCACATTTTTCTTGAATGCTCTGAATTGTTTAAAAGGGAATAATAACTATGAAAAATTCCTCTCTTCTTCTGTACATTCGCTCGAGTTCACTATTCATTCATATCTGTGATGCATTTTCACTGGAGTTTAAATTCACATGGCCGAATGAGGAGTCGTAATAATCGTCGGGTATGTATGAGGAAATGCATGAATGTAGAAGAGGCGAAGAATGTTTGCAAAGACAGAATGGTATGGCGTTCGGTTCTCTCTGCCTGCCCTTGCGGGTAAGTGGCGTGATGGTTAGTTAGCTAGTTAGTTAGTTAGTTAAGATTGCCTTATTTTTTTATGAATATAGAGACTCAAGAGGTAGGTACTATTATGTGGAGAAGACTAAAAATCACAAAGATTTCATCGACAGGTGATTGCAAAAAATACAAAACTGATTTTACTCACACAAGTTGTATTTTTTTGTTGTTATAAAAACGAAAAAATTATGACAATTGTTTCTTGTTTTTTTAAAACAATAAATAAACAATAAGTAAAACAACAAATATTAATAATATAAATTTATTATACTTATATACTAATTTTGTTATATACTAATTTTATTAACATTTTTGTTTTAAATGGTTATATATAACTGTTTTATATTTTTAAAACAATAAAATACATGTTTATTATATACTAATTTTGTTATATACTAATTTTATTACCATTTTTGTTTTAAATGGTTATATACTAATTTTATAAACATTTTTGTAAAAAAATAAATTAGTAAAAATGACTAACCACAGAGTAATTACTTTAAATATGAATAATATTGAGAATATAAAAAAATACAACTTAAGAGACTAAAAAATTGTGTTTGATTCAACATTAAATACATAGGATCAAGTGTATTTATTCCACCATGACCTTTTTTCTCATTTGCGTGCTATTCTCAAATCATTTTCCAATTGGCGAAGCATAACATAGTATTATTAATGGACGTTGCTACCTACGTACTAGGCTGGCTTGTTCCTAGTATTAAATGACACGGATTCGGATCGTTATGCCATTTTTTCTTTTCTTTCTTACGTAAGATTCTTGTATGATGTGAGACAATGACCTCCTCTTTGTGTGGCGCGATAGAAGCAAACAATAGTTTTTTTTTAATGCGGATATCAAGTTTGTACATTTAAACGGTAATTGCAAATAATTATATTCGTGATGTTGTTTTGTATGAAAAAAAATCTGGACGGATTTGTAGAGCTGGATCAAAAAGCTTTTTGAAGCTTTATTTTTTATTTATACTAGCTAAGCTGACGGGAGTTGTCCCGCACAGGCGAGCTTTTGAGTATTAATTATTTGTAAAACTAACTAACTAACTAACCAAAACGCCGCTTCGCCGCAGGGGTAGGCAGAGAGAATAGAGCGCCACACCACTCTGTCCTTGCAAACATTCTTCGCTTCTTCCACGTTCATGCATCTCCTCATACATACCCGCCGATTGTTACGGCTCCAAACCTGACCACTTTCAAGTATTTGTCATACCTGATAGTGCCATGTTTTTCTCGGTCTTCCTCTGCTTCTTTTCCCACTAACATTCGACTCATAAATTTGTTTTACCGTTCTTTCCACACTCATTCGTTATACATGTCCAAACCATCTCAACACACCTTTCTTAATTTTATCGATAATGCTTATCTCAGCTTTGCATTCCTTCCTTATTTCACTATTCGCACATCTATCATACATCGTTTTGTCACACATTCTTCTGAGAGATCGCATTTCGACTACATTCAGTCAACTTTCATCCTTCTTTTGCCAACTCCATGTTTCACTTCCATACACTAGAGTTGGAACCAGGACTCCGTTGTGCACTGCCAGTTTAGCTTCCGCTGTTATTAATTATTTGTATAAACTTTAAATATTTATTTTGTTATTCAAACTAATGAAAACAAAATAAGGCAATGTTTTAATAATAATAAAATATTGAAAGAGTATTTTTTTATTTTTTTGACATCTCAATATAGATGAAGAAGAATATGGAAATCTGGGTATTCACGGATCAATTGAAAACCACTTTACTCAAATTTTCGTAACTCCTAGATATGACATTAATCTCATGAGATAGAAGGTACATATGAGGTCACATCAGCCATCTATGTTGGATTGAGAAAGCTTTTATTTAGCAGAAGGAATCATAGAATGGTGAACGTTGCGCGTTTGTGAAGTGATCACTTACCGTGATTGTTGAGATATCAATATAACAAAAAATATCCTTAGTGGATAAGACTCAGATTTGTGGACAAAGATTTAGACACACTCCAAATATCCTGAACTTACATAGCAGTTTATATTATATGTACTGATTTTTTTTTTGCATTTTTTTTATAACTATGTATTAAGGAAGTGGTCGAGAGGTGGAATAATCGGCGGGTTTGTATGAGGAGATGCATGCAAATGTGCAAATATTGTTTGCAAAGATAGATTGGTGTGGTATTCTATTTTCTCTGCCTACCCCTGTGGGAAGCGGCGTGATAGTTAGTCAGTTTAAAATATCTTCATATAAATGTGTCGCCTACTTTCAAAGTCCGCCAGATCCAATTTTACAAGATTTTAAAATGTTTATTCTATCGGAATGCCAGTTGTGGGTTTTATTGTTGAAAATATTTACATACTTACTTGAAAACCCTGCAAAAAAAACTTAAAAACAGCGTTGTATTTCGAATTTCGCTATATTCATGGAACTTGCCTTCTGACCCATATCAGCCAATCAGAGAACGGGGATAGGTTAAAAATTAAGATGACGTCACGATCGGTTTGTGTCTCGTGTTTTTTTTTAAATACTGAATACTTTTCTAATAAAATTCTCTATTTCATAATTTTTATATAAATATAGACAAGTCTTTTAAACATAAATGTTACGCGGATAATTTTGCATTTTTTTGTAAAATCCACTTACATGGATCTGACGGATTTTGAAAGTAGGCGACTCAAATAATATAAACATAATAAGCTAAAAGCATTCATCCCTGTGTGTCAATCAGGGTTGAATAATCTAAAATGTTCATTTAACCTAAACTAAGGGTTGAATTATTTAGAAGACACATGAGGCGATACAGTGTTTTAATAAACAATACGTGTACAATACGTTTAATAGACAATGGGATTTTGAGTATAAAGTTACATTGTCTCTGGTTTATGTAAATCCAGTCGAGATGACATATCCAATGTTGGCACAATGGTTCGACTGACGAGGGTAAACTGCCCAGTAACAGGGCGCTAAGCGCAAGCTTTGTTAATAATTGTGACCTAACCAGAATGACACGTGATAATGGTGCTTTTACCCCGCCATTGTTTTGGTCCCATTTTTTGTGCCGATTGTATGATCGTCGTCTTTTCTTCTCCTTAATCATCTGTTGGTCGCAATGTACAAAATTTTATTTTTATGGTGTAATTTATAATTTGCGTGAAAGTATCATCCCTTACTTATACTCAAAAAAAATGTGCAAAAAATACTACAAAAAATGGATTAACCCAATCCTCGCTCTAGGTATCATATTTTTATTTAATTACTTACCGGCATGTATCAAAAAACCCAAAACGAACGCAAACACCTTCGTTATGTTTATTAAACGATTTTTTTAAAGACAGCAAAAAATGCCTCAAAGTGACTACATGTCTATAGATTTTTTTTTACTAATGTTAATAATCTGTCTAAAAGTAATATTTTTATCCTAAAAGATACGTTTAAATGCTAATTTTTAATTTTATAATAATACAATTGTTTAAAAAATACCGTTTATATTTATATATGAATCAGATACTGTATTATTTATCCTATGAATGACATATCAATATTTAAGGTGTTTCATCTGGAGACGAAACATCTATCGTTTTTTATCAATGGACGTCTTAACATCTCAGGGCTTACGACCTTCTATTTGACTGAGTAAAGTGATTACATTTCAATGCTGATGGATTCCTTTCACATGCAAGTTTTTAGTACGTATATACAAGTTCCAAAAATTTTTTGCAATACGGGTGTTTAATAATGGGCAAAATGGTGAAAAGCTTCCTTAGAATGGTGATCACTTAACCAGCCTATGATAGGCCCTAAGCCCTGTAAATACTTCTTTTTCTCCCTGTAAAGACTTCTATATTCTTCTTCATATATGTTGAGATGTCAATCGGTCAAATTAATTAGTATGGTAGCAGAACCGGAATTAGAATCGAAATAGCAGAATTATTTGTCACCATATCAACGGCGAAGAATTGTCTCGTGTTTACGGTCTGCAAAATCTTTAACTAATAGCTTCCATCTTCTCTCCTTCAAAGTACGTAAATATGTAATAATACACTCACTTATTACATGATTACCCAAGCAGAGTAAACATCGGTTCAACTCGTGCGGTGGGCATTGAACATTGCGGTTGCGTTTCTTACCCCCTGGCCCTTAATACAGTGATGCCTCACATAACGAATGCTTCGCATAACGAATGCTGCGCGTAACGAACTTTCCGTTAGTGCATTACGTGACTCATACAATGGACCTCTCTTCACACAACGAACTGTATCGTTGCAATTTTATCTTGCCGTTCGAACAGAATATTCCGTGTCAGTCTGCTGTGCTGGTCGGGGTTGTGGGCGTCTGTGTACCGGCTAGCGTCGGATCTGGCTGACTAACTTAACTAAATACTAATCCCTTTCACTGCCTACACCGGGGTACTTCTAGAAAATTTGGTGACGGATTTACAAACTTGTATTAATTTAGATTGGCAGTGACAGGTATATTGAAAGCTTTTAAATGTAAATTCACAGTAAAATTGGGTTACAATTTTATGTTGTTTCACATTTTAAATCAATTTCGCAAATTAGTTTTTTTTTAATTGCTTTGCAAGAGCAGATCTGTAAGGAAGCCTAGATGCTTCTGTATCAGATCTGGGCATGCGGTGGGACAGCTTTCAATATGCCGTTCGAACGCTCCAAGGGAGCACGCAGCAATGCACTTGTATGAACATACATCAACGTCAGGCAATTGCGGGTAGAAGAGGAGGATGTATAGTAAATAACTGAAAAACACCAAAGAGAAACTGACTACTGAAGAGCTGTAAGCACTTCTTGTTCAGAACCATAATGAAGCTTAAAGGAAAGTTTCATCTGACAACAAATCTCAACTGCTGCCATCAAGGACATCCTGATCAAATGAGGAGAGGTTTAGGAGTTTGCCAACACTCACTATCCAAAATCAGCTAAATCCAACGGAATCAAGGATCTCTACAATGAAACCCTTAACCGTTATTTCCAGCAGGTGTAACTAGGTACTTGAGTAATAATTAGTCTTACCAGGTATAATGTGTACAGTGATAATTATGGGAAAAAACAAAAGTTAAGGGTAAGGCCAAGTGTTTAATAGGTAATAGGGAATGAAGGTACTTATAATAATTTTCCGATATAAGATTTCAATTCAAACCCTTATCCGCACCCCAATGGTGACACGGCATTATATAAACGCAGTGTTATTTTGATCGTTATCACACGAAGGAAAGGTGATCAGCCCTCCGCTTCAGGTACCAGTCCAGGGTAATACTGAATAAATATTAGATTTCAAAAAATCACTTTTATTTATTTGACCCCCCTTGGGAATCGAACCCGGGACCTCCAGAACGGTGCTGACCATTACACTACGGAGGCGAACACTCTGATATAAGATTAATAAAAGAAAATAAATGTTTTAAGATGGGTTCGAACGGAAGCCAAGAGTTTCTATATCGGACCTGGGAATGTCGCGGGAGCTTTCAGAGGGTCATATTTTATGCTATAGAACCTTTTTTACATTTTTGTTATAGGAAAACGCGTTTCACGTAACGAACTTGCTCCTGGAACGAATTAAGTACGTTATGCGAGGCATCACTGTATCTCATGCGTGGAATGTGTAAGTGAAGCGATATGCAAGGCTCGACGGTTAGCTGAAACCTTTTGCTACATGTTTCTTGTTGCGTAGAAACGTCTAGATGCTAGAATATCTATTCACTGTAACATAAAGATCAAGGGCTTCTTTTTACGGTACCGTTATTTTTAAAGGCTTCAAATAACCCTTAAACGCTTTTGAAAACATTTTTTGAATACTGTAGCTGCTTAGCATATCTTTTACATTCATCCCCCGACAGTTATATATGCTTCTATGTAAAGAGAACGAACCAGTTTTTGCTTATATAATGTATATATTCCAAGCAAGTAAAATAAAAAATGACCGAAAATTGCCCCCAAAAATGATAATATTTGGTCCGAAAAATCCTAAAATCTTTTTCTACAAAAAATATAAAAACCGTAATGCTTCCGTTCAAAAACAAATTTTTTTGGAAAATGACTCTCAAATGGTTTTAAAAAGTAGCAGATCATTGTATTTTATGTGAAACCAATATACAATGAGTTGATCATAAAAAAATAATAGGAATCTTCAAAATGCAAACAAAACTTGATTTTTCAAAGCAGGATAAACGAAAGCAAGCACTTCAATATCCAACAGCATCGTTAGTTCACGAATAGAATATAATTAATTAGAAGACAATGAATAGAATTCGTTTTGCTTATTTATATAATAATAATAATAATAAAACCCTTATTCGCACCGAATGGTGCATAGGGCACTGCTTCATATAAACGCAGTGTTATCTTGATCGTTTACACATGAAGGAAAGGTGATCAGCCCTCCGCTTCAGCTACCAGTCCAGGGTAATATCGAATAAATATTACAGTGAAAAAATCACTTATATTTATTTGACCCCCCTGGGAGTCGAGCCCGGGACCTCCAGAACGGTAGCCGAGCGTGCTGACCATTACACTACGGAGGCGGACTTAGGGTTTATACTTTTTATAAAAAATAGGGTTTTTACTTTTTTTTAATGTTTTTTGTTTCATGTTAAACCTATTTTAACCCCCAATTGTCTGTTATACCGCGGTTTTACTATATTGTTAAAATTCATAATTCCATTTACAATATTTGAATTTGGACCAGAATCATTTGAACTACAGCGCACCGGTTTCAATATGGAACGATTTAAATATTCCGCCAATCGGATTAGGAATGCTTCGGATTCCTCGGCCAATGAAATGTGGCCGGACCGCTTGCTGAAGGACGAATCCGCAAGATGGCCAAAAATTGATAATTAATGCATAATTCCGCAAAAAATAAGTTCACTTGGGTCTGTTATTATTCGATATTGAAGTTATGCGATTTTAAAATGAAATGGAACCTATCCCTTATTTTTGTATGTAGTTCAAGTCTTTTTTATGCGAATTCACATTAAAAATATCTAAAATTTAGACTAGTGCAGGTTACAACCGTTGAATGAACCCACCATCAGAAAATCTGTCATCAATGGCACAAAGTTAAGTTCAAATCTTACATCGTATTCAAAAGATACTTTATTGGAAAAAACAGAAAAAAGTATAATAATATGTTCATAAATATGTGTATGCTGACAGATAATAATAAATTTTAGGATTAAGAGAAATATATGTCGCTCACTCCTTTCAAGAACGTCGTAAATCAAAATACTTGATTTTTCAGGAGAGCATTTTTAATGTTAAATATTATAATACAATGTATTAAAAATAAATATGAAGCCACTTTTTGAACTTTTTACCGTGCAACAGATCTTTTTAGGTAAAAGCTGAAGGTTTTTTCTCCATTTGAAAAATATTTAGTATATTTGAAAAAATAATTAAACAATACCTTTTCTTCAAAATGCAAAATCAACACTTTCTGCCCTGTAGTGGGTAAATATTAAGTTAAAAATATGCCGCTTTTGCTGGGATATAGTACATTTTCTGGGCATTCCGAAAACATGTGCAACTGAAAATTGTGATTTTTTATTTATGACGTTCTTGAAAGGAGTGAGCGATGTATATTGTGGTTTTATTTCTATGATTTTTTATAAACATTTTTATGTGATTTTTGGTACATTCTATCATATTGATTTAAAGATATGCGGTTTTTAAAAACAATGGAACGTATCCCCTTCAGTTTTGTATGTAGTTCAAGTCTTTTTTTAAGTTAATTTTTTTATGCGACTCCCCGTGGAACGTCTCTATCGCATAAAAAGAGACCCAAGTGTATTCCATTTTTAATATTTGAATTTGGACTAGAAACATTTGAACTACGGCGCTCCGGTTCCAATATGGAACGATTTGAATATTCCGCCAATCGGATTAGGAATGCCTCGGATTCCTCGGCCAATGAAATGTGGCCGGACCGCTTGCTGAAGGACGAATCCGCAAGATGGCCGCCGGTTCACCAAGGTCGGCTGCACCTACCTACGTGGAAAAAAGAGAATCACGCGTACGTACGAGTACCATATAACGCATCTCCGAGTTTATTATGTTTATAACAGGTGAGTAATGCTGTGCCCGCATACTATATAACGCTTACCCTAGAGAATATGTAGATTGAACTGTTATAATAATGTAACCACGTAACGTTTTAAGTCGATCAGGCAACCACAAAAATTCGTGAGTGTACTAATATACTTTTATAGTACATTCGCGAACAAAACACATACCTACACATGTACGTACGTATTATAAACATAACATATCGCTGCATCAATATATACATATTATATTATATGTGAACAGGAGATTAATATAATATTTTTAGACGAAGGGAATATGTAACTCTGGGCATTCATAAGCCTTGTGACTTAGCATTGGCTGGCTAAAGTGATAACTTCATTCATCACGTACCGTGCGCCAGTATTAAACACTAATATTGCCTCAATTCTTGAATATATCTATGAATATTCTTCAATATATTTTGTGCCTCAGTTGCAATTATCAGATAGTGCCATCTTTTTTTATTGTAATTTTTTTATTATATCTTTATTTTAATAGAAAATTGCTATCGCTCCATGTTTAAAATGTATATAAACTCAACCTTTTCAATTACGTCAAACGAAATTTCTAACGACAAGAAGTAGAAATTCGGAAATACTCTTATGCTTCGGAAATAAATAAAATTTATTTAAAATTATGGTTTTCAACAACCGGTTTTATTGTGTATGCAACACAGAATTTATCTAGCCTCCCATCAGTCTGATGATGTCGTTAACGACAAAACCCGGTCACTGGTCAAACAAAATATACTTCGAAAAAAAACTATAAAATTGTTATTTTTATTATACAAAATGCGAATAAAAATCTTAAGTCCAATAATAACGTAGTAAATTTTGCAGAACGTTGCAAAAACTCCATTGGTTTTGAAGCCAACAGTGGTACTCCCACAGGATTATGTTCATGCCTCCTTTACAGGTGATGACGTCTGCGGTCTGGCTACAGATTTCGTGGTCTGATGATCGGGCAAGGTGTAGAGTTACTGTAATCTGCTGTCCACGGCTACGCAGAGATGTAAACAGCAAAGAGAGAAAGGCAAGCGACGTCGCGTTGTGACAGGTTTTTTCAGAATAATGGATGCCTTTCACGATGTTGTTGAGGTTTACCTTATAAAGAGCAAGTAGCCCGTCTTGATATCAAGTTCCGTGGCATTGTAGGTTGCAGTAAAATATAGAATTACTCTTAGACTTTGTGTTTTGTATGCATTGTAAAAAATACGGAAAAGTTATAAGGATGTATCAAAATATATAATGAAAAAATAGTAACTTTAAAATGTTTGAGTGTGTACATGTCGCTCACTCCTTTCAAGAACGTCATATTTAAAAAATTGTCAATTTGCAGTTATGCATGTTTTCAGAATGCCCAGAAAATGTACTATATCTCAGAAAAACGGCACATTTTTAACTTAATATTTGCCCGCTACAGGGTAGAAAGTGTTATTTTTGCCTTTTGAAGAAAAGGTATTGTTAAATTATTTTTTCAAATATCCTTATTATTTTTCAAATGGAGAAAAGAAAACAGGTTTTACCCAAAAAGATTTGTTGCACAGTAAAAAGTTCAATAAGTGGCTTGATATTTATTTTTAATACATTTCAATATATTTTTAAACTTTAAAAACGATCTCCTGAAAAAAAAAGTTTTTTGATTTATGACGTTGTTGAAAGGAATGAGCGATGTGTGAAATCCTTTTATCCTCTTCTCGAAAAAACAATGAAATAATTGTCATTAGCATAATCAGTCAGTATGAATGAAAATTCAATATTTTTTTATTTGACACAAAGTTTGTTGAATAACATGATAATTTAATTAAATATTGAAATAAAATACATGTATAAAAGCGACTTTTTTTGCTCTTATTAATGTAAACACGACTCTTTTCGACAACTACACATACACTTTTCGACAAGTACAAACTAATACAATTGATGTTTTCACCTATTGATGAGAACATATCGCTCACTCCTTTCAAGAACGTCATAAATCAAAATACTTGATTTTTCAGGAGAACGTTTTTAAAGTTTAAAAATATAATACAATTTATTAAAAATAAATATCAAGCCACTCATTGAACTTTTTACTGTGCAACAGATCTTTTTAGGTAAAACCTGAAGGTTTTTTCTCCATTTGAAAAATATTAAGTATATTTAAAAAAAATAATTAAACAATACCTTTTCTTCAAAATGTAAAAATAACACTTTCTGTCCTGTAGCGGGTAAATATTGAGTTAAAAATATGCCTCTTTTGCAGGGATATAGTACATTTTTTGGGCATTCAGAAAACACGCTGAACTGAAAATTGACGATTTTTGATTTATGACGTTCTTGAAAGGAGTGAGCGATATGTAGTTCTCGAAACTAGTCGTGTTTAATATATTATTAGATTAAAACCAATATTTTTAGCTTTTCCACTTTATTTTTATTTGACCAGCGACCGGGTTTTGTCTTTACCGACATCATCAGACCAGTCTGATGATGTCGGTAATGACGAAACCCGGTCGCTGGTCAAATAAAAATAAAGTGGAAAAGCTAAAAATGTTGGTTTTAATCTAATAATATATTAAAATGCAATTCCATCACGAAGTGTCAGTGGATAATATAAATCTATTGAATAGTCGTGTTTACATAAATAAACTTAAAACTAGTAAATAACGAAGGTTTTATAATATTGATTTTTTGGTGGAAAAGCTAACATTCTATATGACGTATGTTTTTTATTTGAATTATCATTGATATGAATTATTATTGATCCAAGTAGGCTAAATTTTAGATATTATGTAACAGAAAATAAAATCTTAGGTAAAAAAAAACTATATTTACGTATTGAATATATTTATGAAAGGAGAGAAATACGAAGTAAAGCTAATTATAATCCAAGGCGAAGGTAAACGCAGCATAGGAAGAAGATTCATATCCTGGTTTAAAACCTTGAGAGATTGATTCTACTGCAGCACTAAATAGCTGTTTAGAGCGGCTGCAGACAAAGTAAAAATTGCTATGATGATTGCCAACCTTCGGCGTGGAGAGGCAAAATAAGAACGCATCACATCACACTTAAATACTTGAATAAACGTGATACCTGTACCGTAAACATTCCACCTCGGCTCCATCATCAGCTCTGCAAGGCAGGATTCCTGCAGACGCATAATTCCCACGATCTTACAGAGACGCAGAATCTTACTGCTTCATAAATTTAATTACTGGCGATTCTCTATATGCGTCAAACGAGTTCCGCGTCATTAAACGTTTTTGCTGGTCGATTCTCGCTCAGCACACAGAGGAGTCTCCTCGTGGTAGGCTTGAGTCATTCAGAGAGCAACCACAATATACGAAACAGACTCGATTCTTCGAATGCTTGCAAACTATTAACTACGTTTTAGACGAACGGTACTTAATGCGAAGTAATGCAGAACTACCGCTACTGAATGTCTAGGCGTTACTGGAAATAATCCTGTATAAACTGATCAACATCTATCTTTTATGCAATTATCTTCTAGTATTTTTTTCCTGATATATGTACATTATACAAACACTTCTTCGAAATACAATAATCTTGTAATTGCCATTATTGATAGGCTTGCCAGACGACCTGGTTTGACCGGGACAGTCCCAGTTTTCAGACCAAATCCAGGGTGTCTCGGCCGGTTTACTTCACGTCCCGGTAAAAAATAAAATTGATTAAATGTGACAAAAAAGTGAAACTGTGAAGGATTATTTAAGATAATTACTATGCCATTTATTTCACTGTACTGTACGCTGGAGGCATTCCAAGAACCCTGTTGAACAATTCAGAAATATGGCAAACCTAATTATTGAAAACTTTTTTTTTTTAAATAAAACCCATGAGAGATCGAGAAACAAGTGGCAATACTGAAAACACCAAATGGTTGAAAATAAAACCAGGGGATATCGAGAAAGAATTGGCATTATAGAAAATACCGAATGGTAGAAAATAAAACTCAGGGGAGATCGAAAACGAATTGGCATTGTTGAGAACACCAAATAGTTAAAAATAAAACCCAGGAGAGATCAAGAAAGGAGTGGCAAAATCGAGAACACCAAATTGTTGAAATGAAACATGAAGAAATGGCCACGCATAGATGCCAAGGAAAGAATTTTAATCAGATATATAAATATAAAATTATTTAAATAAAACGACCTTGTTTGAGAATTCTGAATACATTTTTCACAAACCAACATTTGAGAAACTGGTTTGCGCTCCTATGGCTTCTTAAACAGACAGTCGTGTACCTTATGGAATATGAAAGAAACGCCGTGAACGCATGAACCCATAACACACGCTTTAGTTACTATCTTTAGTCATGACTTCCTCACAGCGCACAACCAAAGTACTCGTACATCCAATGTACCTACTGGGTATAGTAACCTCTGTCGGTGATACTGGTTCGCCGACAAACAGCTCCAGCATATGATCGAAATTCGACCTTAACCCTATATTTGGCGATGATGCTTTAAAGAAACTCTGCATTTGAACGCCTTTTCTAGGTCCTAGAGTTCTCTTTACCCTGTAAATAACTTGATAACGAATCTATAGAAAATCTGTGTACATTTTACGATAGTTTATTATTCACTAATTAGGATCAGTATGTAATAATATTAACTATATTTAATAAAGAGATATTTCGAATCAATAACAA
This sequence comes from Brachycentrus maculatus, assembly GCF_059751285.1. Lineage (NCBI taxonomy): Eukaryota > Metazoa > Arthropoda > Insecta > Trichoptera > Brachycentridae > Brachycentrus > Brachycentrus maculatus. The sequence continues at coordinate 425,543 of NW_028281243.1, forward strand.
AAGGATTTCATAATATCACAGTTGTTGATATGCTCGGCGTTATGCGGAAAGGAGCCGAATAAAGTGATCGCTTAAGCCAGCCGAACGCTAGGTCGTAAGTCCTGGGATGCGCAGACTTCCATCTTATTTCATAGATAAGCGAACGATAAATGCTTCATATCAAGTTAAGATACTTATAATATTGATATCTCATCCGTAAGGTGAGTGATCTAGTATCTGATATCGTAAATAATGTTTATATTGTTAATGAATGAACTGATTGGTCTTATATAAAGGTATAATATTTGAAATACTTGATCATGTCAAGTCTTCTTCAACAATGAGATAGCATTAGAAAACAATAGTTTTGGATACCATTTTGACAAGTTCAGTATTTTTTATGGAGTGCTGAATACCATTTTGACAGTATCAGTGGCTTTTTAAAGAGTATTGAATACCATTTTGACAGTATCAGAGGCTTTTTAAAGAGTGTTGAATACCATTTTGACAGTATTAGTGGCTTTTTAAAGAGTGTTTAATACCATTTTGACAGTATCAGTGGCTTTTTAAAGAGTATTGAATACCATTTTGACAGTATCAGTGGCTTTTTAAAGAGTGTTGAATACCATTTTGACAGTATCAGTGGCTTTTAAAAGAGTATTGAATACCATTTTGACAGTATCAGTGGCTTTTTAAAGAGTGTTGAATACCTTTTGACAGTATCGGCGACTTTTTAAAGAGTGTTGAATACCGTTTTGACAATATCAGTGGCTTTTTAAAGAGTGTTGAATACCATTTTGACAGTATTAGTGGCTTTTTAAAGAGTGTTGAATACCATTTTGACAATATCAGTGGCTTTTTAAAGAGTGTTGAATACCATTTTGACATTTTTAATTTTTTTTTCTATAAAGCGTTGAACATGTTGACAGTTCCAGTGGTTTTTTAAAAGAGTGTTGAATATCATTTTGAAACATTCAGTGGTTTTTTAGTGACACAATACACATTTGTATCGAAACGAGTGCGGTGCAGGGTTAAAACGTGTGAACCGATCCGGAGATCGCGTTCGGAGTATGGGAGCATAGTATCCATCGGAGAGCGTGCGCGATTTGTGAGTGTTCTGTACATGCGCAAACGAATTCCTGAATAGAAACGCCGCGCAGGTCGTCGGAACTGGTTTCCCGCGCTTTTTGACTCAGGTATGCGGGCGGCCGCCATTTTGGCTCTTTGCCCCGAGCCAATCAGCGGCCGCCCCGGGCACGGCAGTGGCGCAACTATGTACAGTCACGCAAACTCACTTTTTTGTTTTAGTAATCGTAATCACACCTTCATTTCGAGCCGGTCGGAATGTAGCGCACTTATTATCTTATTCCAAACGCTTGGGGAATTTTAGAATCGAGCCGTAAGAACATCTCCAGCGAAATTAGAAGCATCCTTGAATACGGATCCCAGGTGTGGAGTTGTGAAATACATCGAAGAACTACAAAATACATTTTTGAAGTACCCTAACTATATATGTTTTGGACCAGACTCAGATAGTGTAGACTCTGATCTTCTTTAAAATTAGGTAACTCTCTGGATGATCGCGGATAATCAGCAGATGTGATCGTATTGACTCACACATTGACTCGCCGGAATAGCAGGAGCATATATATATATATATATATATATATATATATATATATATATATATATATATATATATATATATATATATATATATATATATGTTTAAGAGTTCCCGGTCGAATCACCAGGGTGACTGGTACCTTAGCGCTTCCTGCGAGTAGAACAAACTCTAAACAAAGTTTATAAAATTAATTAACTTTGTTTTGTCCCCTTTTTTTATTAATACAATTTAACCTACCGGTTTCGACAAAAACCTTGTCATAATCAGGGTTTATTTTAATTAAAAAACATTGGAAACATTAAAATAATCTCACCAAAAACTTCCACACACTCCGTAAAAATCGTAAATGTTTTTTTTAAATAATGGATGGTAGTAGTAGTAAGTAAAAAAGGGCATAAAATAACCTTTTCCTTGAAAACGCTCAAGAATGTATGCAATTATAAAACTATACTTAGTAATAATTTCAACACTGGTATTCTTTTACCCATATCCACACTCAATGATGCACTGGGCACTGCATTGTATTGACGCAGTATTATTTTGATTGTTACCTGCATAAAGGCAGGTGATCTTTCTCAAAACACACGTAACTTCACTATCTTGTTTTTCCTCTGTCTCCCTCTGTTTTATTCGCGGAACACTTTTTAAATTAAAAAAATAAAAGGAATATTTTTGTTTATTCTATATCTTTTTTCTGTATTTCACATTGTTTCAAGGTCAAATATTAACGGGATTTCTGAATATAGGTAATAGAAATGGGTCAAAATTAATGGACAAGGAAAAACGATATCGAAAAACGTTGTACAAAATAAAAGAGCCGATAAAACATCAAAGCCTGTAACACGTTATTATAACTGGCCGTCCCGTAATTATTGATTTGTGTACCTGAAAAGGGTCGGTCAAGGAAGACCGGGAGCCAAAAGTTATTTTGTATTATTGGTCCCAGACACCCCATAAATTATTACTAAGGGCAACACTAGCGGGAGATTAATATTACAGATGTCAGGATGAGGGTTACTATTTTAATAGATTTTAGATTATAGAAGGAAGTAAATCATATCCTAATCGAAAAAACATAAGACTGATTTTTTTTAATGGAAATTGAGATAATATTAATGGATTTTGAGACCATGTGCAATCTGTTGTTTCGAATTTTCGAGATTTTTTTTGACGAATAAAAAACGATTAAAATTACATCGATATAATAAGGTATGATAGGGTATCCACCCTGATCAGACCATAAGGGTAAATATATTTCTTGGAAGAAATATTCCTTATAGTACTTGGTGGTGTATTTATTTTATTCAAATCAGAAACGTACTTTCATAAACTTTCACTGAAAGTTAAACTGGCAGTATACAACGAAGTTCTAGTACAAGTATTTCAATACATTAGGGTTGGTAATCAGGACTCCATTGTGTACAGCCAGTTCAGCTTTGGCTGAAAAATACACTTAATTATCAAAAATACACTTATAATAGTAGATTTATATTAGCAAAAGGTGGTTCAGAAAATTGCAGTTTTAGTCTGTTCTAATCCGCGAACTCACGCGAAAAATAGTTACTAGTAAGTCCACGGCGATGTTCATTGATTCTTACTTGGAGATTTCTCGCAGTTTGGCCAGTAAGTATATTTTTATCGCAGAAATTTCATAAACGTACATTGCTTCTATCTCATATTTTTACTTTTGATTTTGAGTTTTCAAGTATTTTACTTAATGCTAAATTTCAAATCACTCATTCGACATTATTACACTCAGTAGCATACAAAGAGCTACAACATTTTGAGTGTGTCCTAATACTTGTTCACAAAATCTGGATTATCTCCAAATACAGGAGTTATTTTCATATATTTTAATATTTTCATAGAATTTGAGTAGTGTGGTTGTCATTGATTGGTAAATGTTACTCGTGTGTAAAGTGATCACTTAAACCAGCCTTTGACAGTCGTCATCCTCGTAAATGCCCAGACTTCCATATTCTTCTTCATCTTTGATGAGATGTCAAAAAATAATATAAAGAGCTAGTCATGATCAATTCTGAAAATTTAGAAATACGTAAAAATTTCAATTCTAATAAAACGTTAAAGATGCTTTTCCAAAATCTATCACCATTATTGTCTATGTTCCTACTAAACCAAGTCCCACCCCTTATCCCCCCCCCCTCTAGTTATTACCCCACCCTACACTACTAACAACGAGTAATCACTTTTTGATAAAAACATCTGTAGTTTTCGAAACTAGTCGTGTGTAATGAAATAAAACTCGATAAGTGGTATTATACAAGTGCTTTATTTTTAAAATAATCAACATGTCATTCCACAAAGTAAATGCCAAGTCAATAAATAATAAAAATGTAATACCATTTGATATTTAATATATTTATTTAGTCCTCCGAAATGAATCAAATCATATTTTAAAAGAAAATTTTCATAAATTGAACGACCTTGACTTTGTCTTTATTTAACTATCCTTGGAGGTTAGGAGGCCTAATTCGTAGTCCATTAAAAATTAAACATAAATCCTCGAATTGATTTTATATTTCCAAAGTCAACAAAGATGTAAAGCCTCAAGCTAAGAGGTTTCAGCAAAAAACTTTTGGGTATAATTTAAATGTTAGAGTACCAACGATAAAAAAGATTGGGTATCGATCCAACATCTCAAATTCAAGTTGATTTTATTATCCACGTTTTATTTACTCGGCCGGAAAATTTGCTCGATTTTACAGATAAACATTATCTAATGGACTCGGATAAAATTATTTTGGATAATTCATAAATATTTAATTAATACTTAAAGTACTAACTTTGAGATGTTTTATTTTTTAACATAAAAATATCTAATAGTATTTTTAAACATCGAAAGATAATGAAGTCTGGTCATTTACGGGGCTTACGACCGTCATAGGTTGATTTAAGCGATCACTTTACACACGTGTAACATTCACCAATTCATCTATGTTGAGATGTCAAAAAATAATATAAAAAATAACTCCTAATTGGAGATAATCCAGATTTATGAACATGTATTTGTACACACTCAAAATGTTGTAAGAATATCTTTATGTTGATATGTAGATGAAGAATAATATGGAAGTCTGAGTCTTTACAGGGCTTACGACCAGTCATAACATAACATCACTAATTCTACCCAATGTCGTAACATTCACTAATTCTACCCATGATTGACAACCACACTTCTCAAATTTTTGGAACTCCTAGATATATTGATCAATCTCATTTAGTTAAATATAGATTTTTGTTTAATTTGTTGAACTCCATTTTATTTTATATTTTTTTTGTTCTAATAAAACTCTGCCTAGAGTCTACTAAATTGTATTTTATTGTCAAAAAACATAAATAAAATTTGTGCCAATTGTTTCGCCTTAATATGGCATATTTAAAATAATCTTATGAATAAAAAATCTTCATTTTAGTTTGAAAATGCTATAACAAGGCGAAATAATTGTAACAAATTTTAAATTTTAAGTGGTATAAAAACAAGTGTTTCCCTTATCATTGTAAAAAAAATAATTTTTATGTGTTTTAAACAATTAAATACAACTCAAAAAAAAAAAAACTAACTAACCATCACGCCGCTTCTCCGCAGGGGTAGGCAGAGAAAATAGAACGCCACACAACTCTGTCTTTGCAAACATTCTTCGCCTCTTCCACGTTCATGCATCTCCTCATACATACCCGCCGATGGTTACGACTCCAAACCTGACCCTGACCCTATTTGGCATACCTGATCGTACCATGTTTTTCTCGGTCTTCCTCTGCTCTAATAATACAACTAAGTAGACTCAAGAAATCAGTGTATGATTTTTTTTATCTAATATATGAATTGACAAATCTCGTAACCCTCTACATATGAGTTAACAGCTATTTGTGTTGAAATGAGGAAAGCTTTTAGTACGCAAAAATTACTCCTAAGGAGAGATAATCCAGATTTTAAAACGTTTTTAGTACGCAAAAATTACTCCTAAGGAGAGATAATCCAGATTTTAAAACGTTTTTAGTACGCAAAAATTACTCCTAAGGAGAGATAATCCAGATTTTAAAACGTTTTTAGTACGCAAAAATTACTCCTAAGGAGAGATAATCCAGATTTTAAAACGTTTTTAGTACGCAAAAATTACTCCTAAGGAGAGATAATCCAGATTTTAAAACGTTTTTAGTACGCAAAAATTACTCCTAAGGAGAGATAATCCAGATTTTAAAACGTTTTTAGTACGCAAAAATTACTCCTAAGGAGAGATAATCCAGATTTTAAAACGTTTTTAGTACGCAAAAATTACTCCTAAGGAGAGATAATCCAGATTTTAAAACGTTTTTAGTACGCAAAAATTACTCCTAAGGAGAGATAATCCAGATTTTAAAACACTCAAATGTTGTGAATTTACAGGACTAAACATTGGAGCTAGTAGATGTTTAGTCTATTCAATTTACTCAGATAAGAGAATAGTGAAAAGTTGTTCAGTAATGTAACTAAAAGTGAAAGTATTCATGAACATTAAACCGAAAAGATTATTATTTTCAGACTATCAATTTACTGAAAATGACACGAATAAATTTACCAGCGAAATACTGAAAGCGTGTCAATGGATTTCAGATTATAGATCAGTTTGATAGTCCATGATATTATAAATAATCATAATTTTCATCTCACCAATAGATGTCTCTAGGAAGTTCTAGTGATTAAAGAACAATGTTTCAAAATTGGTTTATATATATGGAAATTCCAAGAATTTGAGTAGTGTGGTTGTCAATAATGTGTAGAATTGGTGAATGTTACACGTGTGTAAAGTGATCACTTAAACCTGCCTATGACAGTCGTCAGCCCCGTAAATGCCCATACTTCCATATTCTTCTTCATCTTTGATGAGATATCAAAAAATAATATTATAAATAATCGCCTAACCATCATGCCGCTCGCCGGAGGGGTAGGCAGAGTGAATAGAACGCCACAAAATCTGTCTTTGTCGACATTATGCGTCTAGAATATAAGTTAAGATAATATGAGAATAGAAAAATAGATCGCTTTAAGTTTAGTTATAATATTTCGCTCAGCAGTGTAACTAAGTTATTTATTGTTTCCGCATTAACTGTGTGGTAAGACACGATTAAAACACTGTATTTTACCACTTGAGTATTATATTTTCACGACTAGTTTCGAAAGCTACATCATTTTTCAGCTTTCATCTATGGGTTTGAATATAAAGTTATTACTATATATCTAAACTCGCAGATGAAAGCATCTGTAGCTTCCAAAACTAGTTTTAAAAATATAAAACAAAAGTAATACAAAACAAATGTTTTATTTATAATTTAAGTAAGTAATTTACGTTATTTACTTTTATTTTTAACTTGATTTTATACCCTTCGTGGCGCTGATTGCCAAGGATTACCTCGAGGATAAGTCAAGGGCGAGTGTGAATGAAAACAGCTTTTTAAATATCACCCTCATGACATTTACTTGTACGACCAGTGCGTTGAGCCTGCACTTAACGAGAAGGTTTCAGGGTGCCAATGTGTTTATGTAAAGTTGGTCTGACCTGCTTCCAATATCCATAAAGTGATTGAATAACAAAACTAAGTAAAATATAAGATGTTTTCATAATTGGATAACGGAGGTGGGTTGATTTTAAACAGAACGCATCATTCCGAAATGAAGACTACGACCCATTGCAGGCCAAACACTTCGTGACAGAGTTAGAAACTCTGAAATAAGAAAAAATCTGCGATGTTGGAGAGAAAGAAGTGTGCGATGGGGAAGAGAAAGAAGGGGAAGAGAAAGAAGACGTTTCTGGAGAAATTATGTGGGAAGAGCGAGTTCGGATCGAGTGGTGAGACCACCTAAACGATGGAGGGATAGCTGGTCTTCCACCTCCCAGGAGCGGACCGGAGAATGACAAGACTTAGTCCTAAAAAAAGAAGAAGAAGAAGAAGAAGAACATCACTAGGCCATGTCGTACGTCATCGCATAGAATGGTCAAATCCCTATATCATAAAATTTTACAAATTAGTTTTGTAAAATATTTCAGTGAGGGCACTTTATTGTAAAAAGTAATTATGTGTATGGTGAAAAAAATATGTGCTATATTTTTTTTTGGCTAATGGGAACTCAAACGTGTAGTCACCCTAATTTAGTGCAAGCGAGACTGATATAAACACCCGCTTTATAATTATTTTAAGTACCACAGTAATTTTTCTCTTCCGTCACAATCCCTAACTCGTTCCAATCATCTCGAATCTAGACATATTATTTGCACGTAAATTGAGTACGTATACTTGTATACAAACATACATATCCACTTATGTATACAACTCGTTTAATTCTTCTTTAATCTCTCACATAATTACATAAATACGTCAAGTTATCTTATGTTTGCATAAAAAATGATAGCGTCTTTTGTGGAAGAAAAAAATCGTAGTAGAAATTATGATTGATATCTTTAAATAATTTACGTTGTGGAAACATGAAAGAAAGAAGAGGAATTTTTCATACATTTCATGAAGGTCTCAGCTAAATGAAAAAAAGGGGTAGATTTGATGGACAGTTAGGGTTCTAATGATAAATAGTAATGTTTCAGACGTTTTTGAAAAGTTATTAGAGAAGGTGCATTTTTATAAGGAGAGGTAATTCATTCCATAGTCTGGCCTCTTAGACAGAGAATGAATTACTGAAGAATGATGTGTTATGGAGAGGAATGGAAAGTGTTCTTTCTTGGAAAGAACGAAGTAATAGACCATGATCTGAGAGGTATATAAAATTTTCAGCCAGATATTTAGGTGCATTGGGGTTGTGAATTGGGGTCTATTACCTTTTTCTTCAACTATGAGAACTCGCATATGAAAAAATATGTCAATTGTGGGATGTACATATATTACAAGTTCCAAAATTTTACAATTGTGGTTATTTATCACGAGTGGAATGGTAAATGTGGCATGTGTATAAAGTGATCACTAAAACCAGCTTATGACGGGTCGTAGACTGGTTTTATTAAATGTGCCGACTATATTCTTCTTCAACCTTGAATGCGAATGCCCTGTAAATGCCCAGACTTCCATATTCTTCTTAATCTACGTATGTTGAGATATAACACTCACTTACATTTATTTTGACTCTCTTCTGAGAATTGAACCCGGGACATCCAGCGCGTTACCCAAAAATGCTTACCACTACTCTACGGAGGCGGACTATATATGCACCATAAATTGTATGCATATTTTCTCTGAAGTCCTCTCATATTTCAAAAATGATTTTATGATACAAAACCCCCATATCCCGATAGGATAATACCTTTTAATCTCATGTTGTATCTCGCGTTTGTACCTTGATAGGAGCAGTTGTACCGCCATGTTCTCCTTGTTCGTCATTTAATCCCTGGACCCACGGGAGCGAGGGAGAGATACGATCGCGAGCAATGAATCCCCATCCCGCCTGTAGGAATGCCGCTCCGAGTACTCAAGGACGCAGTTTGCATATCAAAACAGACGCGGAGGATGTCGTCAATAACGCCAGCTGTTCGATGCAAGTTTAATCGTAAAGCGGAGGAAAAAGTGCGCAATTTATGCAGTACTAACTGCTCGTAAAAGTTAACTCCATATTGGAGAAAAGCGGAATACACTATAAAGAATAGCGTTCAACTAGAAACACATTATGCGAGTGCGTCGTTCAGGGCATGCATTAAATTAACAAGGCGTTAGCTGTCAGTCAATATAAATAACTGAAATTAAAAACAAAATAACAAACCCTTAAATGTCATTAAATATACAAGTCGTAAAAAAGTCAGTTTATATTTACACCAGAAGATGGAAGCACAGCTTCCGAAACTAGCCGTTGTAATAAAATAAGCTCAAGTGTTTAAAAAAAAGTGTTTTTTTTTACAATTTCATCATATCTTACCACAAAGTAAATGACGAAACAATTAATAAAATGTCATGAAATAAATCATAAAAATGTGGTTGTTTATGTAAATACAAAAAAGCACTCGTAAAAGACCACTTTCGCGTAAACATGACTAGTTTCGAGAACTACAGATCAAGCCTCCTAAGATCAGCATTCAAAATTCAAATTGGAAAATAAGTCATACGTATGAGTAAGACGTTAAGAATGAAACAAAGTTTTTCCAATAAAAAATCATTATTATCCCTTTTAAATATAAAAATTTAACTCTTGTATTAGACCACTTTTCAGTTTGTTAATTTGAACGGGACTAGTTTCAAGAACTACAGATGTTCTCATCAACAGGTTAAAATACAAATCGCTCTCTGTATTTTCTCCTGTTTATGAAAGCATTTATAGTTTTAAAAACTAGTCGTGTTTTCATTAATAAACTCAAAAAGGGTCTTAAACAAGTGTTTTATTTTTATTTTTATATTTATCTAAAAAGTAAATGTTAAATCAATAATAAAATAATATGGTAGTATTAAATTTGGATGGGAATTTGCATTTATACTTTACAGAGGACAATCGGTGATCGTGTAGATATTATTTAATATTTTATAAATGCTTATGATATAGGAGAAGAAAAGGAAGAATCCATCAATAATTCCAATAACAATTAAGATTTTTTTATCTATTGTACTTGGTGAAAACCACAATTTTATGAATTAGTGATGTTTACCGAGTAAATTAGAAATTTTATAATATATTTTATATTTTCTAAGTACCATTTATTCTTAAATCTATTTTGACACGGAAATAGTTCAGTAGAACGGGCTACTTGAACTTTGATGTGTTACTTGAGCCCAGTACAAAAAAAATATTTAAATCTGTATTTGGTCTACAATAATGAACGTATCGTGACAATAAGTGTCACCTGTCAGGGAAACAGTGAATCATGTCGATACGTTCATTATTGTAGACCAAATACAAAGTTTTTTTTTTGTACTGGGCTCAAGTAACATATCAAAGTTCAAGTAGCCCCGTTCTACGGTAGTGAGTAAAATAAAAGCTGAAATTTAAAATTATTGCCACAAAGTGACTGCCGAGTAGATAAATTAAACAATTAAGTGCATTACAGACAAATTCTCGGTAGCTTAGATCAGTCATGTCTTTCATCATAAAATTCTTAACTTATATAAAAAATAAAACAGTAAAATAACAACCCCTGGCATCACTAGGGCCGAGTGGGGGTAGAAAGGATAACAGGATAACGAAAAGGTGCTTGGTAGAAGCGAGGAGAACTGTTGTAGTCAGCACAAGGGAAAAGGCAAACGGAGTGCAATGTATTATTAGCAGAATTAAATAGCGACCGGTTACGGACATTGATGAAGTGAAGCGTTGAATCACAATTTTCTGAGATTATTGTAGAAACCGGTAGGAGAATGCGAACTCAATTCAAAATACGCATTATTATATAGTGTATAGGCTGTCCGCCTCTGCAGTGTAATGCTTAGCTACCGTGCTGAAGGTCCCGGGTTCGATTCCCAGGGGGGGGTGAAAATAAGTTTTAGTGATGCACTCTAATATTATCCACGACTGGTCCCTGGAGCGCAGGAGTGATCACCTTGCCTTCATGTAAGTATCGATCAAGATAACCCAGCATCAATACGATGCAGTGTCCTATGCACCATTGCAGATAAGGGTAAGAAGAAGAAGAAGAATGTACAGTGGATACTTCCATTGCTATCTTTACTATCAATAAAGTTTAATCAACCACATTTTGCGTGTGTCCAAATACTTGACACACAGATCGGTGTGGCGTTCTATTTTCTTCACCTACCTCTATTTTCTCCCTCGTTTTATTAAAATTTGTAATAGTAATTTTTTTTTGAAAAAAAAGAGAAATATTTGTGTGTTTATTATTTCCACAAATATTTCAATTTCATACTATTTCTGTGAGCCTAAGCGGCTCATTATTAGAAATAGGTATCAAATTGTGGTAGAGTGGGTTCGAACCGAGAAACCCTTACCTTAGATTGTGCATGTTTAACCTCGGCTCGTACCGCATGTCTGTGCTGAAAACTGTAGTGCATGTTGGTCTTCGGGTCGACCAAAAATCGCATGTGTTAAACATTTTGTGTAGTTTTAAGTGTGTAAATGGCGCTATGGTGGTGAAGGGTGGTATTGTTTGCATGCTGTAATAGTGATTGTCCTGACGAAGAGACGGGTACGTCTCGAAACCGGTAGACACAAAAATCTTGGTGAATGTTGACGCAACTAATAATAATGATTAAACAATTCTGAAACCTTTTTACATATTGTGATGAACACAGGAGTGCATCATAATTATCGGTCAGTTCTTCCGCGCACCGTCTTACTCGGTTCCCATAAGAAAAACACCTGCTTTTGTTATCTACCATCATCCTCCAAGCCCTTCCTTCTTCGTTCCTTCTTGGTTCTCTTCTACTTGCCATGACTTCCATGCTAATAAGATAATACCCCCATAGCCTCTGGACAACGATGCATACTACAATCTAGATAGTTACTGTGGCAATGAATGACTAGGACATAATTAACTCAACTTGGAAATGATTGTTTAAAAAAAACAGGAATAACCCGCAAAACTTCCACTTTTAAAGACTTGTCTATTGCTGGGGTAGTAGGGATAGGGAAGGTTATTTTAAAAATACATCACCTAGATTACGTTAAAAAATTTCATTAATTGATTCGGCAGTCACTTTGTGGTAAAATCTATCCATTTTAATTAATGTTTTACTAAGTAAATACCGCTTTTTTAAATTTTTTAGAGAGATAATAATTCGGCGCAAAGATGTTAGGAACGAAAAAGTGTTATTTACTAAGTAAAACATTAATAAAAAATACGTAAAAATAAATCTCTAATTTATTTTTCGACTGGCGAGAACCGAGCCCGCGATGCCAGGCATAAACTTCGGGAATAATTTTTATCATTACAAGAGTTATTTTCATATTATTTTTTGAAATCTCATCAAAGATGAAGAAGAATATGGAAGTGTGGGCATTTACGGGGCTGACGACCGTCATAGGCTAGTATAAGTGATCACTTTACACACGTGTAACATTCACCAATTCTACCTATTATTGACAACTACACTACTCAAATTCTTGGAAGTTCCATATATATATAAATGAACCAATTTCGAAACATTGTTCTTGAATCACTAGAACTTCACTAGAGACATCTATTGGTGAGATGAAAAGAAGCTTTTTATTCACTTATGTCCGATAAGTTTGATAAATGAATCGATTGTTTTTTAAGAAACTTTATATAATAATATAAAACCCTTATTCGCACCCAAACGGTGCATAGGGCACTGTGTCATATAAACGCAGTGTTATCTTGATCGTTTATACATGAAGGAAAGGTGATCAGCCTTCCGCTTCAGATACCAGTCCTTGGTAATTTTGAATAAATATTACAGTGAAAAAATCACTAATATTTATTTTACCCCCCTTGGGAATCGAACCCGGGACCTCCAGAACGGTAGCCGAGCGTGCTGACCATTACACTACGGAGGCGGACAAAAAAAGAAACTTTAGCTTGATCCAAAGTGTTTTGGCACTAGTTTGATAATGCCAATTTATCAATATGATAAAGTGAGTAAAAAAGTTATTTTAATCATCTTTTACAAAATTGTCAACAAACTAAATAACATCATTTTCGCCACACCCTACACTTACGGTATACTTATGGTATACACACTCGTATGTGTGGGCAGTGGTCATACCTGACCACGCAAGTTTTCTGTGTAATGATTCCTGCAATTAACTGGCCTGTACGCTAATTTGATTACTCATTACTAATCAATTAGACTTTGTGATAATTTCACATCGTAAAAAAATCATCATAATTATGTACATACAAATCGTGAACATTAATGACCCAACACGTTGGCAAAATTCCCATTATCTATTCATTTGTATATATGTACTTATTTTAAGTTATTAATGAGTTGAATACTCGTTGCTTAAACATCTGCTCACATTGCGTACATCATTAATAACATTACACCTATTTGTAATATTTCGGACGAATACAATGATTAAACACTATTCTGTAATGAGTTGCAACTCTTTTGATTAATTTCCACACATTCTCATGACTGTGGAAGTCAATACATTGGTATGACTTCCAGGAAATTCAAAACAAGTATTAAAATATGAATTATGTTTAGTAAGTAGTGATTTTTCAGAGTAGGTTAATCCTGAAAATTCATTTTTATAAAAAAAGTCATAAACTGAAAAATTTTGAAACAACAGAGATTCATACAAAAATTAATAATAATCAACGTATAATTAAGAATATGACAATAATTAAAACCTCCCCCATATTTTTCATGTCCCCGCTGATTACTATTTTTTTTAAATATAATTAATACATATATAAAAATAAAACAAGTAACATTGGGTTTTATTCCTGTTCAGGATTATTTGTTCGATGTTTTATTAATAAGTAATAAAATAATTTATCTATAGTATATTCAAAAGTTTTTGAAAAATAGTGATATTTAACAAGTGATATTTTATTATTATTAATATAAGATACAATAAAATAGCAACTACATATAAAGTCGTCGTTACCAACATCATCAGACGGGTCAGACCAGTCTGATAATGTCGTTAATGACGAATCCCAGTCAATGGTCAAATAAAATAAATGTGGAAAAAACTATATATGTAACAGCTTTAATGCGATTATATAAAATGCAGTTCCACCAAAAAATGTGAGTAAAACCTTAAAACTAATGTAAGATTATCAAAAAACGTATTTCGAAGAGAATTCCTGATGCCAGACAGATGTTTCGAAATGCTACAGAATAAAGGGTCTAAATCTGAAAAAAAAATACATATATCATTTTCAAAAGCTTCTAATCACCAAAGCACAATATTTATAGTACAGTGAAAAGCTTTCATCTCGCTTCAATGCCGGCAGGATTAGTGATGTGATGTAATGTCTGAGCTCGTGGGAACAGGGCGAGAGGAATGTCTCTTCCATCTTGTCGACGGACGAACATCATCAGTGACAATATTCGGTCACGACCGGCGGAGGGGCAGCTATTACTCACTATGCTGTAGACACACCGTTTACAATTGTTTATGCCGTACATTACACCAACGCGGAGGTTCTCCTCAACTAATCGGTTCCTGATCGCCTGGTAAGAAAGATCGTTTTTAAGATGCTGCGACGTGACTTGTAGGCAGAAGAAGAAAAAATGGCATGTTTAATAATTATGTGGCATGTTAAATAATGGCGTTGATAAAATAATAATAAAAAAACATATTTTTTTTCATTGACATCATAGTCGTAGAAGATTATTTAATTAATTAATTTGGATATCACTGTATTATTGTAAATCCATGTTAAGTTAACGTTAAACTTGGTAAATACCACTATTTCCTTACATCTATATATCCCCTAAAATCTAGATAATCATAAAAGAAGAATAATGATGAAAACGTAATTTTCATATTAATTTTCACATTATCGGGGATGGAATTGAATCGCTTCATAAACGTAAATTGAAATAGTTCCGTTATTTTAATTGTGAATACGGATAAACCTCAAATAATGACCGATATTGAAATAATTACGCGGTTCGGTAATGCACATAACACGCGTAACCAGACACGTGCCGAAACGCACCCCTAACTCTGACCCCAAACCTACCCCTGCCCCCGTGCAATGTGCAGCGGTGCATTGTGGGATATACACGCGACAGGGATGGACCTAGTTCACGTTAATTGAACACTAACCAACCCTGAGGCTAGCGAGTAGCGACGAACCTAAAACTGAATAATGATAAGCCTGTATTACAGAGTTCATTAGAGTGAAAACTTTTAGATATACATGTACGAATGTTGGATCGAATTAATCCAAAGTTACGTTAGAAGTTATATATATATATATATATATATATATATATATATATATATATATATATATATATATATATATATATATATATATATATATATATATATATATATATATATATATATATATATATATATATATATATATATATATATATATATATATATATATATATATATATATATATATATATATATATATATATATATATATATATATATATATATATATATACATATTTGAATATGATAAAAAATATTTGAATGAAGGATTCCGTATAAGTAAAATTATACGTTAAGAAGCATTTAAGTTGTTATTTCATGACAGATGAACGAGGCGTTCCATCCTCTCTGCATAATCCTCCAAAAAAACAGCATGGTAGGAGTAGAAAACTTCAAACCCATACCCGATGGTGCATAGGGCACTGCATCGTAACGACGTAGAATTAAATTGATCGTTTTTTGCATAAAAGCAAGACGATCAGCCCTGCGCTTCTTGCACCAGCCCAAGGAACATGAAATGAACATGGAACATAAACAAGGATTATGAAATAAACATAAGAGTGAAAAACGATAGTTATTTGGATGCCCCTGGGAATCTAATCTGTAACTTTCAGCATGGCAGCCGAACGAGCTTACCACTACACCACAAAGTCTGAGACGTAGTTAAAGCTAAATATTATTTAATATCCCTTCTTAAATTTTGCTAAGGGAAATTTTCAGATATCACGAACTTTAGAATGACCTCGGAACTCTATTAGACTGATACTGAATATTGATTTTGTCAAAACAAGTATCGGATCGATTAGCAACTAAAGCATGTAGTTACAACCTTATGTTTCAAAAATAAAGAACAGAAACAACACTTTAAAAGATGTTGTCTATTATAAATCTTCTTCTTCTCTTCTTCTTTTTCTAGATCCTAAGGATCTGCTTGTAGCTCTTGGGATGTTGACTCCCAGCTGTCTTTCCACCTTATTGGAGGTCTGCCTGGGGGTCTGCGTCCTTTAAGGATTCCTTGAAGGGCGATTCGTGGAAGTCTGTCATCTGACATTCTGTTTACATGATCATTCCAGTATCACCTTCGTTGTCGTCCCCACCTTAAGATATTTTCCGTCTTACATATGTTTTGTATATTTTAATTTTACTTTCTATTCTTGTGTGTTTGTTCCTCCACACCGAGTTTCCATAAATAATATACTCAAATATTAAAAATACTTTTCTGACCATACAAGAATGTAACAATTTTTAAATATTTATCATTTATTACATCAGACACAGAATTATTTACCGTGCGGATGATATATCAGTATATTTATTATGGGTGACATCTATCGTTATTATACCAAAAAGATGAAAGTCAGAGCATCCCAGGGCTTATGACCTTAAGCTAAAATATTAAAAATATTTAAAAAGTAAAAATAACTCCTGAGTGGAGAAAACCTAGATTTGTGAAAAAGTATTCAACACAATAAAAATATGTGAATTAAAATAACTGTCCAAATTAAAAGCCGCATAAAAAGTTTAAAATCATTGTTTCAGACGTTGCGTACATCCAAATGAAAATAAATTAAGTTTGAATAAAAGCTTTTTCAATAAAAACATAAATGATTGCTGTGAACTCATATGTACTGTGTCATAAGATTGATCAATATATCTAGGAGTTCCGAAAAATTAAGAAGTGCGATTGTCAATCATGGGTAGAATGTTGAATGTTGCTCGTGTGTAAAGTGATCACTTAAACATGACAGGTCATAATCTCTGTATATAAGACTTCCATATTCTTCTTCATCCATGTTGAGATGTCAAAATGTATAAATTAATACAATGTCTGAAAACCCGTGAAATTATCACTCAAGTTTTATACACAAGTTTAAGTTTATCGTGCGATATGTATCGTTCAATTAATGAAATGCGTCTATAAAATAATGCTCAAATATTGTAATTTATATTATGTATTAATTTTTAAATCAAACACAGATTTTTTGAGTCTATGAAGTTGTATTTTATTAACAAAAACACATAAAAAACTGACATTGCGACAATTGTTTCGCCTAGTTATGGCATTTTCAAACGAATGTGAAGATCAAATGGACTGACGATCTCTACATCCCCCATTACCTACTGTTGTCTCCCATAAATTATTACTGCACATGTTAAAACTGTAACTTAGAATTGTACACCTACATTAGGACCGTAGGCAAGGCAAGACATTTTTTATTTTTTATGTGTTATTGTCAGTAAAATACAACTTACTAGACTCAAAAATCTGTGATTGATTTAAAAATTTATAAATAAACTAAAATAGAGTTCTACAAGTTAAACGCCAAATCAATAAATTAAAATTGTGATTTATCGTCATTGTATCGTGTATTGGTTTTCTTCGCGGAGGCTACTAAAGGCGAATTATTGCGCAAACTCAAGTTTGGCATTATCTTCACTTTCTCTTTAGTATTTCTAACCAGCAGCTCATATATTTGAAAATCATCGCCTTTATCGCCTCAATAACGACCTAATATTTTACAACTTTACAATATTTATTACTTGCCTTTAAAGTGGATGAAAGTGAATAATTGCCCAGGCTTTTAATTGCTACGATACAGAAAACGTGATTTGTTTTACAAAAAGTGAAATCACGAACCCTTTTTTGGACCACATTAAAAGGAAAATTTTATTGTTAAAGTTCACACACACACACACAAATATATATATACTTTTTACAACAACTAGACGTTTTTCAATAAATATTACTTTATAATCAAAATGTAACTTTGTTTTAAAATCACTATAAATATGTTATCATAACTTAATTAAGATAGTGATTTTTAAACAAAGTTACATTTTAATTATAAAATGGAAAATCACAAAGTTAGTGCTTCAAATATAAATTATAAATACAACTTCGTTATTATTATAAGTAAAATATGACGGGCCAAGTATTCACCGTTTAGTTAGGCTGGAATACACAGTTTATATGTTTATTTTTGATAAGGAATATTTATATTTGTATTATTTCATTTATTTTTAGAGATATAACCCCCAAAGCCTCTACTCTTAAAGGCTTGCGTGCAGATAGGGTATTAAACCCCTAGATTAGATGAAAAAAAATCTTACTCGGTAAATACTATTTCTTAACATCTATTGTGACACATATATTGCTCATTCCTTTCAACAACATCATATATAAAACAATATTGATTTTTCGGGTTATCGATTTTAAAGTTTAAGAATATAATGAAATGTATTAAAAATAAATATCAAGCCAGTTACTGAACTTTTTACTGTGCAACAGATCTTTTAAGGTAAAACCTGAATGTTTTTTCTCCATTTGAAAAATATTTAAAATACTTATTTAAAAAAAAATTAAACAACACATTTTCTTCAAAATGCAAAAACAACACTTTGTGCCCTGTAGCGGATAAATATTAAGTTGAAAATATGCCGCTATTGCTGGAATAAAGTACATTTTGTGGGCATTCCGAAAATATGCAAAACTGAAAATTGACGATTTTTTTATATATGACGTTGAAAGGAGTGAGCGATATGTGATATGATAATCGATTTTGCATATTAAATCAACTAATGGGTATCTCGTTAATACTCGTTTAAGCGTGATAGAGGAGTCCGATGTGCATGACACGCGCCTGACACGTGCCTGACACGACGATGCAGCCATCCCGAGCTTGCTATATGCCACATGTAAGAGACGTGATACATTCGTGTGTTGTTGTCCTAGAATGTTGTCCAAGTTTGATATAACCACACATGTGGAGGTCCTTACCAAAACGTTACATTCCCATTATACATGATTTCAAGTAATCAGGAATTCTATTTGTAAAAATGGTTACATTTTGGTGCGAATTAATGATTTTATATTAGTTTAACATCGTACATATGTAATAGCTCAATAAAATTTGAAAAATAATATAGCTCATAAAAGAAGCGTAGCTCAGAAAAGAACCTTAGCTCAATATAGCTCATATAATAAAAAAATATATAGTGCTCATTAAAGTGATAAAGCTCTAAAAAGTAAAATAGCCAACATAAGTAACTAAGTTTTTAGAAAGTGGAATTATTCATTTCACAAACTCGAAGCTCATAAAAGTAACATAACCCAAAAAATGCTTCTAAAAGTAACATTACACATAAAAAAACACAATGTTCATAAAAGTTACTTCGTTCATAAATATAACAAAGCCAAAAAGTTACTTAATTAATAAAAATAAAATTGTCCATAAAAGAACACTAAGTTTGAAAAAGTAAAATACCTTAAAAAAGTTTACTAAAGTAACATTGCTCAGAAAAGTAAAAAAAAAATATAAAAAATAAAAGTAATATTGCTTAAAAAGGTTAAATAGGTCATATAATAAGTCTATCATTTAATTTAGTGAATTAAGCATGGATATTATTAAGTCTCTCCGAACGCATAAATACGTCAATTTGATTTTATTTAACAGTGGCTACGCTATCATAATACGTCACGACTAATTTCTGACGATTTTATCTTTTTAGGTGAATTTCATTACAGCTAAGCATGCAATATCGCATTTTTCCAGTGATTTATTTGACAAAGTAAACAAAAATTAATAATATTTATCAAATCAGCATTTCCCGTGCGTTCGTCGATAGAAAAATGCTAATTATTAAATATGTTTTTTTTCATGCTTCGTTTCAAATTTAAACTAACAGAAATAGAGCAACAGCAAAAATAATTTAACTAACATACTGCATTAGTTTACAGCTATAAAGGGAAAAAATACCGTTTTCAATTTAAACATTATGCATAAATAATGCGTAAAAAAATTTAAACATAATGCGTAAATATACTTATATGTTCATAAAATTAAACAAATTTGTTTTAACCACTTTCTATTATGAGTACACTTTAACCTACCGGTTTCGATAAGAACCTTGTAATAATCAGGGTTTATTAAATTCTAAAACATTAAAATACTCAAGTAAAATACTACATAATAAGTTGTTATTTGGGGTTGCTACGCAATGCATAGTAAAAATAGCATTTAGGATTTTTTACGGAGTGTGTGGAAGTTTTTGGGAACGAAATGTAATAAATTATGAGTATTTTAATGTTTTTAATGTTTTAGAATTTAATAAACCATGTTGATGACTAGGTTTTTGTTGAAACCGGTGGGTTAAAGTGTCCTAACAATAAAAAAGTGGTTAAAAAAAGGTTGTTTAATTTTATAAAGTTTATAAAATGTGCCACAAAGCTGCGAAAAATATTCAAGAAAATACTTATATGTAGTTGGAAATAAGAGTAGCGGAAGACTGAGAAAAACTTGGGACGATCAAGTATGTCAAATAATTAAAAGCAGTCAGATCATTATACATAGCATGCTTCTTGGCATCTACTAAAATATTGTACACCCACAAGCATTGTATAATGAAACATCTAAGAACCGTGTGATTTCTCTTTTCTTTCTTTTTCATTTAACCAGACAGAATCACAGCTAATCGTGGCTAGGTATAGCTAGTTACAAGTAATTTTCAGAGGTAAAGTCAAATTTATATTATGTCGTAAAAATCTTAACTTGTGACTGAAATCTATACCCAGGGTATGCTCACCAATAGAAATTCATAAAAATAATAATAAGCTCATAATCAATCAAATGACAATGACTAAAACCTCCCCTTATTGTCTTTGTTCCCACTTGTAAAAAATAAATAAATAAAAATATGAAACAGCTCACACAAAACTTCATCCTTCCACGTCCCAAGGATACAACTCTAAAATTTAGACTTAGCTTCACATACGGTTTCGGAAAATGATTCGGAATGCATCGAAACACGTGTCATAATAGACTTTAAGAAATAGTGGTATTATTCAAGTAATTATTTTGTGAATTACAAATGTAAAATACTGTAAAATTAACAAGAGAGATCCTGTTTCTATCAATTTTTAATTTAATGTTTACTTGGTAAATACCACTATTTCTTAGTGTTTAAAAATTATATGCAATGCATCTAAATACGTGTCACAATAGACTTTAAGAAATAATGGTATTTACCAAGTTATTATTTTTTAAATTACTAATGTAAAATACTGTTTCTATCCATTTTTTATTTAAAGTTTATTTGGTAAATACCACCATTTCTTATCGTGTTTGAAAATGATGTATTGTACAATGCATTGCAACACGTGTCACAAAATGTTTTTAAAAAAAGTGGTATTCACCAAGTAAACTTAAATTAAAAATAGTAAGTTTTACTTTTTGGTAGGGGAGTTTTCAATCTCTGGTACAAGCAATAAAATACAAAAAATACGAATACCGCAGGTGACAGATCAGTGTGGGTACAATTCATTCAGCGTACACAAATAAATCCAAAGCGACTCAAATAACTGCTCAAATCTACGGGGATAGCGACACCTGGTGTCAGGTCACGCCGAGTTCTGAAGGAAATATCCCTCAAAGTGGAAATATTTCCGGGAAAGTGGGATGGGATTTGGTGGGATGTGGTGGGGTGTGGTGGGGTGTGGTGGGGTGTGGTGGGATGTGGTGAGATGTGGGAATGGCAAGGGGGGAGCCCAAAGGGAAGGAGCAGACAGTACCTAGGACAGGGGTCGGCAGATGAGCCACATGTGGCTCTTTAAGCAATTTGCGTAACTCTTGCAAATTTTCTTTGTCAAATTGAAAATGACAATTTTTACAGAAATATTTTTTTTATTATTCTATGCACATTCATTTTTAGTTCGTTTGGGTAAGGAGGGGTAGTGCTGTTTGAGCACATATGAGCCCATATAAAACCCTATTCATGTTAATAATGCAAACAGTGAAAAGAAAACAACTTTGAAAAACCACACTAGCTTCAAACCGTTTTTTTATTTTGATAGCAAAAATACATTTTTATACTAAAGACAAGCATTCTCGTGAATCTTTTAAACAGTCAATAAAATTATATTATGTTTATTAAAAACATACGGTATGGTAATATAACACTTTCCTTATCATTCATCGTTCATTTTGTGTAATAAAAAAGTGGCATTACACAAAGTGAACGACGAATGATAGGGAGAGTTTCAATAAAACTATTTAAAATTAAAAATTGGCTAATAACATTTTGAGTGTGTCCAAATACTTGTTCACAAATCTGTATTTTCCCCAATGATAGGAATTATTTATCATATTATTTTTTTACATTTCAACATAGATGAAGAAGAATATGGATGTCTGGGCATTTGCGGGACTACCGACCGTCATAGGCTAGTTTAAGTGATACACAAGAATTTGAGTAGTTCGGTTGTCAATCATGGGTAGATTGGTGAATGTTTTATTCAAACCCTTATCCGCACCCCAATGGTGCATAGGGCAACGCATCATATAAACGCACTGTTATCTTGATCGTAAACACATGAGGAAAGGTGATCCTCCGCTTCAGGTTCCAGTCCAGGGTAATATTGAATAAAAATTAGAGTGAAAAAATCACCTAAATTTATTTGACCCCCTCCCCCTAGGAATGGAACCCGGGACCTCCAGAACGGTAGCTGCGCGTGCTGACCATTACACTTCGGAGGCGGACAGGGTGAATGTTACACGTGTGTATTTTCTTCTTCTTTATATATGTTGAGATGTCAAAAAATAATATAAAAATTGACTCCTTAAGATATACCAAACTGTTTGGCACTTTTGGTCCAAGAGGTTGCCAATCCCTGGCCTAGAATGAGAAACTACAAATTATACTTTCCCACTTTCCTCACATTTCCAATACGTTTCCGGGGGCTTTATTTACCTGCCAGACTCAATTCCATTCCACTACTCTGCAAATCCCAGTTCAGAATGGAGGAATTTACAATGAATTAGTTTAAAAACTAAAATGGAGCAAGAACTTCACTTGTTTTGGTGGATCCGAGATAAACACCAAAAAGTTTTCAATAAAACTTTTGGAACAAAGCATGTATGGAAAAGACAGTCAATGAACGAAGATGTTTATTTATTTATTTCATCATATACATAACCACAAATAAATAAAAAATGCCTTCATTGAGTTTTTGTTCTTTAAAAAAAATAACATTTAGGATTTTTACGGAGTGTGTGGAAGCTTTTGGTGAGAGTATTTTAATGTTTTTAATGTTTTAGAATTTAAATGAACCCTGATGATGGCAAGGTTCTTATTGAAACCGGTATGTTAAAATTTATTGATTATTAAAAAGTGGTGAAAACATAGTTAATTAATTTTATAAAGTTTATAAAATGTGCCACAAAGTATCTGCGGAAAACATTCAAGAAATTATTGCATTATAATCAAAGTTATTTTGACTCCTTACCTGACCACTTTCAAGTATTTAAAATACTTGAAACTATCATGCCAAGATATCGTCGATCTTCCTCTGCTTCTATTTCCAACCACATTTGCCTCAAAATTTGTTTTACCGTTCTTCATTCATTTATTCGATTGACATGCCCAAAACATCTCGACACACCTCTCTTAATTTTTAGTTATAAAGTATGTTACAACCTCCTTTTCGTTCATCGTTTTCTTTGTGTAATGCCGCTTTAAAGTGGTATTACAGAAAGTGAACGATGAATGATAAGGAGAGTGTTATATTACCATACCGTAAAGTTAACAATGCATTTAATAAACAAAATACCGTTTGTATTCACCCCTTAATAACTCTTACCACCACTTTATCGTTCAACGCCCCAAGGACACATCCTTAAAATTAAGACTTAGCTTCACATATTTTAATGTATTAATTTTAAATCAAACACAGATTTTTTGAGTCTACTAAGTAGTACTTAGTAGAGTCATAGAACTTAGTAGACTCAAAAAATCTGTGTTTGATTTAAAATTAATACATAAATAAAAATGGAGATCTACAAATTAAACGCCAAATCAGTAAATAAATTTACATATGTTGCTTGAAAATAATGCTGAATACATCGAAACAAGTGTCACAATAGATTTTAAGATCTGGCGGTATTTACCAAGTAAAAAAAAACAATTAAAAACGCAAGATTATGGGTTAAATCAGTCATTTTGAAAGAACGTGCGACGTAAAAACAGGGAATAACCCTTCCTTTATTAAGGTTCTTCAAGAAATAACACATAAAGTGGAGCAGGGCGGTACATAATGTTATTGCTGTACTATACGGTGCTATGTACGTAACACATTTACAATCATGTGTGAAACCATTCAAGGATTACAGTACCGAGCCCTGATTCATTTCTAAGCCAAAGAGTTAAAGTCTAACCTCACATAAAACCATTATATGGACTGTTCACGTGTTCACACGCCTTGGGGAGAGTTTTTCGATTTTGGTTAGTACAAATAATTTCTTTTACAATATATTATATTTGAACCACTAACTTTGTGATTTTCCATTTTAGAATTAAAATTTAATTTTGTTTTAAAATCACTATAAATATTTTATTTTAACTTAATTATAATGTCTACCGGTTTCGAAGCCAACCGCTTCATTATCAAGATTGATTAATACTAAAACACTATCTACCAAACAAAATTCAAAATATTTTGGCCGTTAGGAAAAATAGCTTGGGTAGATCTCAAGTCGCTTTCAAAAGGGATCAGGGATGTTGAGTGATTCGAAACATATTTAATAACGGACTTTTAGAAAAATCGTTTACTTGTATAATTATTACAACTAATAAAATACATTGCATGCTTTACCTCGGCTCGTAACGCATGTCTGTGTTGAAAACATAAGTGCATGTTTTGTCTACGGGTCGACCAAAAATCGCATGTGTTAAACACTTTGTGTAGTTTTAAGTGTGTAAATGGTGCTATGGTGGTGAAGGGTGGTATTTTTTGCATGCTGTGGTAGTGATTGTCCTGACGAAGAGACGGGTACGTTTCGAAACCGGTAGACATAAAAATCTAGGAGAGTAATTGAATACTAATATTATTAACATTTTTGTAAAAAAAAAATAAGTAAAAATGACTTACCACAAAGTAAATGCTTTAAATATTAATAATATTGAGAATATTTTACTATAACTTAATTATAATGTCTACCGGTTTCGAATCTAACCGCTTCGTTATCAAGACTGATTAATACTAAAACACTATCTACTAAACAAAATTCAAAATATTTTGGCCGCTAGGCAAAAGAACTTGGATAGATCTCAAGTCGCTTTATTTTTTGTGATGATTAGCAGTCACAGTCAAAAGGGATCAGGGATGGTGAGTGATTCGAAACATATTTAATAACGGACTTTTAGAAATATCCTTTACTTGTGTAATTATTAGTTGTAAATTATTATTAATTACCTTTCTATTATTTATAAGTAATTTCATTTAAGTCCTAAGAATTTATTCCTTACAATGCTCATCGTGTCCCAGCGTATATATTGGAAAAACATCTAGAAATTTTAACATCCGATATAAAGAGCATACAAGATGTCTTAATAATAATAATTATTCTGAACTTGCCAATCACAATAAAATACAACTTAGTAGACTAAAAAAATTCAGTGTTTGATTTAACATTTAATACATATTTATTAATTTGGCGTTTAATTTGTAGAACTCCATTTTAATTTATGTATGAATTTTTAAATCAAACGTAAATTTTTTGACTCTACTAAGTTGTAGTTTATTAAAAAATACATAAAAATAAATATTCTGACAATCGTTTCACCAAGTATGACATTCTCAAACAGTTGTCACAATATTAATTTTTATGTGTTTTTTAATAAAATACAACTTGGTAAGTAGACTAAAAAAATCCGCGTTTGATTTAAAAATTAATACATAAATTTAAAACATGCATTAAAAGAATAAGTATTTAAAATGCTTTAGTATGTATAAGTGTCAGTTGATAAACGTGCCTTGGTTCGCATTTCAAGCAATAAATGAGAGGTTTGAACACAAAGGGTTATATGTACTGTATAAAATATATGTAAACTGAATAGTTTAGGAGTGTCCTCGACTCACACCTTCCCAGTACTTACTTAGTATCCTGGGGTTTACGTTCCCAAATAGTCTCATGTTCGACACTCAAGATTCTTTCCTGTGTTTTCTCTCCAGAATGGAGGAAGTAAGACCCTCGTCAGAAACAATGGTGTGTTTCTAATACAGTAAGTCCTCGATTTACGTGATTTCGACTTACGTGAATTCGTACTTACACGATTTTTAAAAAATGTGAGAGATTTAAAAAAATCTTTCCTGGTTTTTTTTAAAGAACTTTCCCACAAGGACTTTCAAGGCTTATTATATACTTAATAAAAATACTAAAAAAAGTACCGATGCAGTCTATGATAATTACCAAAAAAAGAGGAATGTAAATAATAAATCAGTAGTTTGAAATTTAACTATGTATTTATGGTGCACATCAATAATTATGCACATATCTGATTAATAACATCTAAAAATAATGTACAAATATTTTTATTTAATTTTTAAGGATTTAACATTGTGGATCATTGTTTTATTAGTAATAAAATAAACCCTGAATATGGCAACAGGTTGCCGAAACTAGTTGGTTTTTAATAAAAATGTGAGTAGATCAAAAAACAAAGTCATTTTATTTCTCAAAATAATGTTTTATTAAATATATGCATGAATATCCATTCTGTTTTCACATACTTATCGCTTACTCCTTTCAATAACGTCATATATTGTCAATTTTCAGTTGTGCGTGTTTTCGGAATGCCCAGAAAATGTACTATATCCCAGCAAAAGCGTCATATTTTTTAAATTAATATTTACCCGCTACAGGGCAGAAAGTGCTGTTCTTGCATTTTGAAGAAAAGGTATCGTTCAAATTTTTTAAAAATATATTCAATATTTTTCAAATGGAGAAAAATATTGAGGTTTTACCTAAAAAGTTCTGTTGCATACTAAAAAGTTCAATAAGTGGCTTGATATTTATTTTTAAAACATTGTATTATATTTTTAAACTCTAAAAACGATATCCAGAAAAACCAGGTGTTTTGATATATGACGTTGTTGAAAGGAGTGAGCGATGTGGTAGGTACATACTCATGGTACAAAATACAGGGAAAAATATTAAACATTATAAAAATATTAAATAATAAAGATTTTCGGCTCTTAACGCATGTTTGTGCTGCAAACCCTAGTGCATGTTGGTCTTCGGGTCGACCAAAAATCGCATGTGTTTTTGCAACATTTTGTGTAGTTTTAAGTGTGTAAAAAGTGCTATGGTAGTGAAGGGTATTCAACATTTTATTTTATTAGAAGGAAAAACAACTGTTTCAATACATGAAAAATCAGAATACAAAAAAAAAAGAAAACCAATTACAGTTTTTCACATTTATACATAGGAAAAGTAAGAGAGATATATACTCAACATATTTGATATTTGACGTTGTTGAAAGGAGTGAGCGATATATTATGTGTATGTACTATATCCTTTGAAACTAGCCTATATTATTACTTATCATACATCTAAGAAAATACTTTTTTTTTTACTTAAACGAAAACCTTTGAAACAAATTTATCACGTAAGAAGAGGGTTTGCTGTACATATATGTATGGTTATGGTGTGGTATATCACTGCCAGGTTCTTCCCACGACACTTCACCTTTGGAAAAGAGCCCATTGCTAGATCCCTCTCCCCACTGGGCCATGCATAAAACAGTAATAGCTACTGCCGATGGGAAAACATCGCAATGCATTATTTGAACGTAAACACACATCTTACGAGCGCCTGACAACGTACACACCATATAGTAATAAAGTGGAGATGTCTACACTCATAGTCTGAGCACACATACAGTGGCGTTAGCAGGGTTTTGAATCAGGCCGAGCTGTAAAAAAATACACCCACTGTCTACCAAGAAAGTCAAATGGACCAGTTTCTATTTTAATTTTGGGTTTATTGAAACTCTCAATATAATATGCAAATAATATATTACGAACACGACGGTTACAAGTAAAGAAAGTAATATACTTTACATAAGGGTAATTTGTATTTGTATTCTCACAGCATTATATTTCCAAATACTTGTTAACAAATCTAGGTTTCTCCACTTATCAGTTCTCTTACATTTTGATATCTCAACAATGATTAGGTCAAAAATTATACAATGCATACAAATTTAAAATTAGGTTTCCCAGTATGTAAAATAATCCGGGATAGAATCATGCATACAAATAGACGAGTCTCTGCTAAGTAAAAGCTTTCTAAATCCAATCATAGATAGCTGTTTTGAACTCAATTGAGAGATTGATCATAAAAATGTAGTAAATAAATTATCTGTTCAAATTATAAGCTTAATAATAAAAATGAAAATGGTATTTTCTGGCGTTTCTCATGTGTGTGATTATAATCCAGGATTCGGATCTCACATACTAATATAAGAGTTTCTGCTTAATAAAAAAGCTTCTTTACATCTCACCAATAGATGTCTCTAGTGAAGTTCGAGTGATTCAAGAACAAGGTTTCTAAATTGGTTCATATATATAGAACTTCCAAGAATTTGAGTAGTGTGGTTGTCAATAATGGGTAGAATTGGTGAATGTTACACGTGTGTAAAGTGATCACTTAAACCAGCCTATGACGGTCGTCAGCCCCGTAAATGCCCAGACTTCCATATTCTTCTTCATCTTTGATGAGATGTCAAAAAATAATATTAATGATAAAAAATTAATAAATGTTTAAA
Source organism: Brachycentrus maculatus (assembly GCF_059751285.1). Classification (NCBI taxonomy): domain Eukaryota; kingdom Metazoa; phylum Arthropoda; class Insecta; order Trichoptera; family Brachycentridae; genus Brachycentrus; species Brachycentrus maculatus. The sequence continues at coordinate 454,558 of NW_028281243.1, forward strand.
AAATGACAGGCGCCTTGGCGTAGAAGCTCGACTGCAAACTGGCGTCACGAGTTCGATTTCCGTCAATTGTAAAATAATTTCAAGGAATATTTATTCATTTATTTATTCATTTGTAATGAATTTTACACATTTACCTTCACTATCATATCTGCAGACAAGCCTCTAAAAATAGAGGCTTTGCGGGTTATTCATTTAAAAAATAAAAATGAAAACATAATAAGTTCAGACTCCTAATTTTACAATTTTCTAGTATTTTAAAAAAATTATTAGCATTTTTCACAGTCTTCCAACTACATTCACCTCACATATTTCTTCAACCGTTATTTCTTCATTCATTCTTACCACATGACCAAACTATTTCAACATGCCTTTCTCAATTTGATCGATAATGCTTATCCCAGTACGTATATTACACTATTAAGATATAATTGATCAATTACCAGTAATTTTGGTAGCCTTATTATTTTACGAGAATTGATTATTAAATATCAATAAAGTATCTATATGAGAATAAAATCGATTTGAACCCAGATATATTTTTAATGTACTAAATTAATTTCGAAAAAAAAGACGAATGCGCGGCACAATTTTTTTAATGATAGATGTTCGAATGGTGATATAAGTGAAGAATGCAAGGCTGAGATGAGCATTATCGATAAAATTATAAAAGGTGTTTTAAGATGGTTATGTGTGAAGAAAAGATATTTAAACAATTTTATGATGCGAATATAGTTGGTAATAGAAGCAGAGTAAGACGTATGGTAGTGAAGTATGTGAAGATGTATGGATGTAGAAGAGGCGAATATTTTGTGCAAAGACAGAATGGTGTGGCGTTCTATTCTCTCTGCCTACACCTGCAGTACAGCGACGTGATGGTCTGTTAGTTTAAATTAATTTCTATAAGGAAACCCCTGTGGGGAAGCGGTGTGACGGTTGGTTGTTTAATTTTTAAAATAATAAAATCAGGTGTTTTTAGACACAAGACACCATACCTTTGTTTAAATTTTGAAGGTGTGCATAGTTATTATAATTTAATTTATGTATTAATTTTTATTCAAACACATATTTTTTTGTCTAGTAAGTTGTATTTTATTAACATCTTCACATTCGTTTGATAATGCCATAACTAGGCGAAATAATTGTCACAACATTAATTTTATGTGTTTTTGTTAATAAAATACAACTTAGTGGACTAAAAAACTCTGTATTTGATTTAAAATTAATACATAAATTAAAATAGAGTTCTACAAATTAAACGCTAAATCAATAAATATTTTAATTTACTTGATTGTTTTATATTCTGAATAATCCCACATGTACATATATCGTAGTCGTACAGGAGAAAGTGACCAACTACCAAAACGTAAAATGTTAAGGAGGGTCATTTAAGTCACTTTTGCTTGGCAAGAAAATAAACATGTTAAAAAAATGCAGTTTGTAATTTTTATCAGGTCAATATATATACTTACAAGTTTAAAATCATTTGGGATATTTTTTCAGGGCAATATTAAGCTAGTAAGATATCAAAGAGTCAATGATCACTTTCTCCTGTATGACTTCGATATGTAAGTTTGCAAAATATGTCGTTTGTTTTCCAAACAATCCCCATTCCGAAACACCCCCTCTACAAATTATAATGTTATTCTTATCGGGGTCCCGAGTACACAAACGTGAAGTCCCTTTCCTGGCTGTTTTTACTAGGATACTTGTTTGTTTATTTCAGATAATTTATTCCAGTAGCGCGTGTCAGCTATTTGCTTCAATTTACGATTGTTTGAATTTATTAGAATTTATTTAAACGTGCACAGTTTTATTTACAGGGTCGTTCAAATTTGACAAGGTTTCTACCTTTTTCAAAAATATTCATTGATTTCCTCTTTATGTTCACTCTTCTTCTATTACTGTGTAGTTTAGGTCTGCTTAGTTTCTATTCAAAATAAATTCAACTAGGGATTATTTGCATTATAATCAATCGATTTGCTTACTAAATTTTGAAAAGTTGATTGATAAGAGAAAACTAATAGATCTGTCCCTTGTTATTGCAAATAATGAATATTTATGCCCCGACAAGAAACACGAAAAATGGTCAAATATTGTAATGTAATAACAGACGGCCAAAAAATTCACCATTTTAAAATCGGTTCTCGAACGGTATTGTCTAATAGTTGTATAAAGTTAATGTTATTTATTGTAACTGGAGACAGTTGGTAGAGTTCCATATTGAATTGTTGAGTAATATACCAAAAATTAAACACGGTTATTGGATAAAATTATACTTTTATTTAGATATATATGATAATATGTGACGCGTTACTTCTTATAAACCACCCTACCTTCGGGTTATTTTCAGGCATATTTTTTATAAAAAAGCAAAAAAATCATAACGTTTGTTGTCACAAAATATTGTCAGGTATGAAACCTGACAAAAATTTGTCAGTGTATCCGGTACGCACCAAATATTTTTGGAACATATTATTTTCTAAAACATTAACGAAGAATGATAATGAGAGTGTTACATTACCATACCATAAAGTTAATAATGCTTTTTAAATACAAAATATAACAGCAAATAATATAATAACGCTTAGATTGCCAATCAGCTAAATGCTTTCAAGCACGCGATGACATTAAATTTTATAATAATTGGTATACATAATTATGACTGTAGGGCAAGTTGCGTTATTTTGCAAATATAATACAACATGATGACTTCACGGTTAATAATTCTGGGGACAGGATTTGAACAGGAAGTGGTAGTAGACCCTATTCCCTATTTCCGGTGGCTTTTATAATCTTAACACATATATAACTCAAATAATTTATATTTATAAATATATATATATATTTATATATATATTTATATATATATATATATATATATATATATATACATATATATATATATATATATATATATATATATATATATATATATATATATATATATATATAAATATATATATATATATATATATATATATATATATATATATATATTTATATATATATATATATATATATATATATATATATATATATATATATATATATATATATATATATATATATATATATATATATATATATATATATATATATATATATATATATGTATATATTTATATATTTATATATATATATATATATATATATTATATATATATATATATATATATATATATATATATATATATATATATATATATATATATATATATATATATATATATATATATATATATATATATATATATATATATATATATATATATATATATATATATATATATATATATATATATATATATATATATATATATATATATATATATATATATATATATATATATATATATATATATATATATATTTATATATATATTTATATATATATATATATTTATATATATGTATTTATAAATATAAATATATATATATATATATAAATATAGATATATACATATATATATATATATATATATATATATATATATATATATATATATATATATATATATATATATATATATATATATATATACGTAAATGGAATATTTGTATTAATATTATATACTTACTACAAATGAATAACTTATTATTTTTTATAAATATAACAATTATATAATACTTACCCCTTCATGAGTTTTATTTTATTATTTATTTTTATTTATTTATTTATTTCATAGATACATACATTTTTTATTATTATGTGTATTACGGCTCTTTAGGCATGGCCTGTGTTGAGCCGAAATACTTACATGTTAATACAATTTTTATTATTATTATTATTTGTTTTTTATTAATTATTAGATTATATACATTACGTACAATAGATACAATAACAATTTACAGCATAAAAGTTTTTACAATAAAATAATTACACCTAGACTAAATCACTTTCTATCTTTTCCCTTACAACTAGATAATACATGACTAGTTTCGAAAACAACATATCTTTATTCAAAAAAAATAAAGTGTTTTTTTTTTTAAATAATCAACTGTCATTCCACAGAGTTATTGCCGAATTAATAAATAATATAACTAATTATATCATTATTAAAATCGAATAAACCAGCGGAATACAAGTCGTTTTTATGACGAGCAAACAAGTTCACGTAATACTTCCAGGAATAGTAGTTTGAACACCTCCTGAAGGATCATTCCATTCATATTATTTAATGTATTCATCCTTTATTTGAGTAATTTAATGGTCAAACATTTGGGTGTGTAGGATACAAACAAAGGGTATCTTTGTTATGTCACGAAAAGGTCTACCTTAAGGAATTTTAGACCTTCCGAACCAACTTTTTTGCATCAATATTAGAAGTTAAGGTGTGTGCGTGTGAGTTAATCTACCTGTGGTAAATATGAGACCTCTACATACCTATATACGTACATACATTCCTACATAATGACATTTATATTACAGTACATAGTTTTATATAAGGGTAGGCAGTAGGAAAACTAACGTATTAATTGATATAAAAACTTTGACAATACGTTTTTTGCTCTGAAAGATAACGGAGGAAACATGTTTTTTTTTATAAAATTTATATTTGAAGCACTAACTTTGTGATTTTCCATTTTATAATTAAAATGTCACTTTGTTTTAAGATCACTATAATTTATAGTGATTTTAAAACAAAGTTATATTTTAATTATATATTTTTTTTGACTCAAGTTAAGTGCATATTTTCTTCAAAGTGTTCCATTTTACCCATTAAACTAGAGTAAGCACTGCTTATGTGCGTATATTAAATGTACGCCACTGCTACAAAATTAACACGCCATTTGTCGTCTTTCTCTGTTTTAATCTGTTCAAAATTTTACTTTTGTATAAATGTCAGACCGTAAAAATTTCATTTTAATCCACATTTGACCTGATGATGGAATGATTATTCTGAAACCGGTAGTCATGAATTAGTAGTAGTTTTTTTAAAGAGGTATTTCGCAAAGTGAACGATGAATGATAAGGAGAGTGTTGTCGAACACATTTTACTTTTGAATTATAAATGTATATATAGTGATATTTCCAGCAAAGTAACGCCAAAAAGTCTTAGTTATCATAGGGTTATATTTTCTTAAGAGTATATTCTTCATATTCTTAATATTATTAATACAGTATTTAAAACATTTACTTTGTGGTGAGTCATATGTACTTATTTTTTTTTTTACAAAAATGTCAATAATATTTGTATATAACCACTCACCGAGATTTATATGTCTACTGGTTTCGAGACGTACCCGTCTCTTCGTCAGGACAATCGCTACCACAGCATGCAAACAATACTACCCTTCACTACCATAGCACTATTTACACACTTAAAACTACACAAAATGTTTAAAACATGCAATTTTTGGTCGATCCGAAGACCCGACCCGAAGGTATATTTTTCAACCAATCAGAATCTCGCACTAAAGACAGGTGTATTTTATACACATTTTTAAATGAACTTTCTTCAAATGAATGTCCATCAAACATTTGCTTGGATACAGTACAGAGGTGGCTATGTTTATATTACCCTCGCAACAAGCATCGCATGACAGCGCAGCATTTGACATTTCAAACTCAAAGTATTGATCGACAGGTGCAATGAAAAATGCATCCGACAATTACAGAGAAAGCTCGCTAGCAAATATGCAACGTGCAACTGTATGTAAATCGATATTTCTATACCAATGTGAGCTTATTTGTAGCCCTGGGGATTTGAAACCCATTGAAATGATTTAATCTATAAACTGTATAAAGCTAGTTCAGTAATATATGTAAATAACAAAGCTAAAATAATAATATAATAAAAAAATAATAAAACCCTTATCCACACCGCAGTGGTGCATAGGGCACTGTGTTATATAAACGCAGTGTTATCTTGATCGTTTACACATGAAGGAAAGATGATCAGCCCTCCGCTTCAGGTACCAGTCCATGGTAATGAAAAAATATTACAGTGAAAAAATCACTTATATTTATTTTACCTCCCTTGGGAATCGAACCCGGGACCTCCAGAACGATAGCCGAGCGTACTGACCATTACACTATAGAAGCGGAATAATAATAAGGTGACGTTATCCAAGACAGAAGGACCTATAACCTGAGGACGAGGAGAGCTGACCCCAGCAGTCTACAAGGACAATAAGACGGGATAAAGCCAAGAAGAAGAAAGCTGGAATAATAATAATCGGCGGATATGTATGAAGAGATGCATGGATGTGGAAGAGGCGAAGATTATTTGCAAATAAAGATTGGTTTGGTGTTCTATTGTCTCTGCGTACGTGATAGTTAGTAAGATTAGTTAGTTACAAAGCTGAAATCAAATTTGAAGTGGGGATAATGCTGCATCTACTTAAATAAAAATGTTAATGATCGTTTGTTCAAAATCTTAAATCACCAAAAGTAATTATTGGATTGCTTTGGAATTTTCACACACCGTTACATTCTGATATTCCAGTGACAAATGTTTTATTTTTGACATAAAAACCTGCTTTTTTACAGCTTCTTTTACCGCAATGGCTACGCCATCTGTTCAACGCAACATCAAAATACACAATAAACGTGTACACAATAATGTTTTTCATTAAATTGGAATAAGCCATATCAGTGCATGGCCGTGTAAAGGCTAGTTAAAAATAAATAAAATGGGTTTGAAATGTAGCGCGTTGAAATCTTTTGTAAGGGTAAAATTTATTCAAGTTTTCAGTCAAGCTCTAGTCAGATAACATACAAATCATTACGCTAAAACGTCTTCAGGAACATATTTTTTTTCTAAACTTAAGTTTTACTTTACTTTACCTGTAGATGAAAACATCTGTAGTTTTCAAAACTAGTTGTGTGTAATGAAATAAAACTCATTAAGTGTTATTATATGAGTGTTTATTTATTTTTAAATAAACAACATGTCACGAATGAATTTGTCGAAACAAATTTAATGCTGAATCAATGCATAATAACGGCATTTAAAATTATAATGCTGAATATTAAAATAGTTTGCTAGTGCCTGAAAATGCAAGGCATCCCAAACTATTAATAATACTGGGTACTTAATGTGTGAAACCTCTCATGTTCGAAGAACCGCATAATTTGTATGTATTCTAGCCATTGTTGTATTTCTTGGAATGCGGGTTGAAATAAAAACAAGGGTAGAGGGTGCGATTAAGGGTGTGTTCATTTAATTTTTTTTAAAGTTCTTGGAAAGTATCCATGTGCGTTTTTATAATGACGTCTAGTTACCCCTGCATATACCGACAATGCTGTTTTCAGGTAGATACAGTAATACCCCGCTTAACGCCATTCCTTTTTACGCTGTTTCGCTATAACGCTGTTTTAACCTGTTTGGGAGTGAGTTTTTGCAGACAAAACTGTATCTAGGGAGTGACTTTTTAACACTTTTCAAAACATTTTTATCATAGTTAATGCTGTAAGCAACATATGTATGAAAAAATATTTACCCCAGTAAACATTTTTTATAACAAAATTATCGATGCTTTATTTACAACAAGTTTTAAATAAAAAAAATTCTGTTTATATAAAGCTTCTTTCATCTCACCAATAGATGTATCTAGAGAAATTTCAGTGATTCAAGCACAATGTTTCGAGATTAAACTATATATTATGTATAGAAGTTCCAAGAATTTGAGTTGCGTGGTTGTCAATCATGGGTAGAATTGGTTAATGTTACACCTGTGTAAAGTGATCACTTAAACCAACCTATGATGGTTGTTAGCCCCGTAAATACCCAGACTTTCACATTCTTCTTCTTCTCTGTTAAGATGTCAACAAAATAATATCTAATATTATAGTCAGATGAACGTTTTCCAGCGTATAAATAGTTTTTTCGTGACGAAAATAATGAAGCTAGTTTCACTAAAAACTAATACTGATTTAAAATTTATTTTACAAGTACAAATATCATATAAAAATTGCGTTTATGATGCCAATCTTGAATCGCAGTGTTTAGACATCCATTTAAGTTTTCATCTATGTTAGGAAGTCAAAAAATAATAATATTATCGATGTTTTATTTCATGGGTTTTCTTTGACAACGTCATTACGATGACCATTTACCATACATCAGGGTTGGCACTGTTGCTATTGTTGGGCCAGCTTGCGGGATTCTAGAGTCAAGCAAAATGAAGCAGAGGAAACAAGTTCGTCCAAGGAAAGGGTTAAAAATGGGTATGGCCTAGGTGACGTTGTCCATGATAGAAGAACTTACAACCCAAGAACGAGGAGAGCTGTTCCCAATAGTCTACAAAGATGATAAGTTGGGATGGAGTCAGAAAGAAGAAGACTGTTAGTATTATCATACTTATATCCACCGACAAATTGGTTTTACAACAAAATAAACGATACGCTTGAGTGTCGTCGTTCTTGACGTCACAGCTGGCACCGCGACGCCTGGCGCCATTTAGCCATGTTGTTAAGTACCTAGTACAGCAATATTCTAGTACAGAGTAGGTATAACACTGGCGGGTAACGAACCCGTACTCCCCACGGTAGCACCGCCGCCTAGACTAGAGTGCTACACGTCACACGTCCTACACAATGGCCAACTTATTGTATCGCTTTACTTCCGCGTTTATCGTGACTAAATGTCGCTGCTCTATTGATAGACAACAATAAACAGTATGGTCAATAGAACTACTTAAAAAAAGCGGCGAAAATTTTGAGGATTCAGTCAGACGTAAATTCGACGCAAAAAGAATTATTGTTGTTACAGGTGTCTCAACTCGAGACGAAACATCGATCAAAAAATAAATTCACTTGTATAATACCACTTTTTGAAAAGAGATTAAATTCATGTGAACACGACTAGTTTTGAAAACTTCAGTTTACAAGTTATGTTAACTTTGATAATCCCAAAAAGTGGTCTTGTATAAGTCATTTATTTTTACATTTAAATTGCAAGCTTCTTACATCTCTCCAATATGATTTATTTATTATCATAAACGCTTTTATGTTGTGCCACAAAGTAAATGTCAAACAAATAAATAGCAACTTTTCACTGTAATAATTATTTAATATTACCCTGAACTGGTACCTGAAGCGAAGGATTGATCACTTTACTTAAGGATCAGTTTAAGTATTAAGTTTCAAGATTAAGTTTTAAGCTTAAATATTAAGCATCGACAACGTTTTGAGTGTGACCAAATACTTTTTTATAAATCTGGTTTGTCTGCAATTGGAAGTTATTTTTTGAATTTTTTTTCGACATCTCAGCATAGATGAAGAAGAATATGAATGTCTGGGCATTTACGGGGTTACCGATCGTCATAGGGTGGCTTAAGTGATCACTTTACACACGTGCAACAGTTACCAATTCTACCCATGATTGACAAGCACACTACTCAATTTTTTGGAACCCATACATTCACTTCACGTGTGAGTTCGCGGGAGTATCTGTGGTTGATTTGAGAACCTTTTATAATGTATATAAAGTGATCACTTTCACCGATACTTTCTGCCTACCCCTGCTTAGAAACGGCGTGATGGTAGTAGTAATAGTTCATTCAAACCCTTTTCCGCTCCCCAATGGTGCATAGGGCACTGCATCATATAAACGCAGTGTTGACTTGATCGTTAACACATGAAGGAAAGGTGATCAGCCCTCCGCTTCCGGTACCATTCCAAGGTAAAATTGAATAAATATAAGATTTAAAAAAATCACCTATATTTATTTGACCCCCCTAGGAATCTAGCCCGGGACCTCCAGTACGGTATCCAAGCTTGCTGACCATTACACTACGGAGGCGGACATAATAGTAAGAGTAGATAAAGTGATCACTTAACCAGCCTATGACAGCCCTGCAAATATTCAGACCTCCATATTCTCCTTTACATATGTTGTGATGTCAAAATGTTTTATTATTATTATTTAATCGGTAAAAGTATTTCCTTCACACGATTTCAGTATGGCCACAGAAAGATAAGCAATTTAGATGTTGGAGTGCAGAATCACGTGGGTCGAAGGAGATGTCACCGTGTGGAAAGTTTCTCACGAGCAAAGGTGGGCAAGCCGTACCTATAACTCGGTATAATGGAGGCGAGCCGACCGGCTTGTTACTACGTTCGAGCACGTTACATGTTCGTATTGTGTCCGTATCGAGAATGAATAAATAGCACTTCATCACTGTCGACGAACAATTAATTTCATAATTATTCGGTCACACTCTATTGTTGTGTAACGATTATGAATAAGGTGATATAAAGATCAATATTTATTTTAAAACATATTACGAAAACTTGACACATACAAAAATAATGTAGAAGAAGGTTTTTATATCGCTCACGCCTTTCAAGAACGTCATAAATAAAAAAAAAGATTTTTCGGGAGAATGTTTTTTAAGTTTAAAAATAAAATACGATGTATTAAAAATAAATATCAAGCAACATACTGAAAATTTTACTGTGCAACAGATCTTTTTAAGTATAACCTGAAGGTTTTTTCTCCATTTGAAAAATATTGTTTATTTTTTATTTTTTTTTTTATTTTAAGTTTTATTATATGTTTATTTAAAAAAATTATTAAACAATACCTTTTCTTCAAAATGCAAAAACAACACTTTCTGTCCTGTAGCGGGTAAATATTAAGTCAAAATATGCCTCTTTTGCTGGATAAAGTACATTTTCTGGGCAATCCGAAAACATGCACAACTGCGAGACGTCAAAAAAAACATTAAATAGATCGGACTTGGGTCTGCGGTTACTTGTAATTAGTATACGACCCTAATTATTTTACTAATTAGGGTCGGGGTTAGTGAAAAAAATCGCCAAAAAGCAATGTATTAAGAATCCCTTGAATAATTCGGTGTCAGCTCGCTAATTCGAAACGCGTTATAATCCGAACGATTTCACGGCTCACACTTCCAAGAATTTGAGTAGTGTGGTTGTCAATATTGGGTAGAATTGGTGGATGTTACACGTGTGTAAAGTGATCACTTAATCCAGCCTATGACGGTCGTCAGCCCCGTATATGCCCAGACTTCCATATTCTTCTTCATCTTTGATGAGATGTCAAAAAATAATATGTAAATTAAATTATTTTCTCAAACCAATATTTTACTTGCGTATTTTATTACGCGTAACCAAATACGAAAGTGACGCAAATATGTTACAAAACGGTATTAAATGTTAAGGGTCAATGTAATGTTGCAATTAACCTTCCAATTATAAAAGGAAATATTCATATAAGGCTTCATTGAATTTAATATCCAGACTAACGATAAAGCAATTATTTCCCGCATAGTAATTAGGGAATTCGGCGCCTCGAGTACATTGGATGAATTCAAAGAGCGGTACATGTGGAGTCTTGAGAATGCTCTGCTATCAGATAAACTAAACAAGGTGGAATACAAACTTGATAAGCGAGATGTTTATTAATTTATTATAGATACAGCCATACTTGGGTACAGCTAGTCGACACCAATATCGTAACCGGTAGGTACCCTTCATACAATATCTAATTGTAAGACTGTACTATAACATTTTTAAATACATACACGATGTAACAAGACCAATGAAATAAAAGTAAACCTCGTTTTGCGCCAGTTCGATTAACGCCAATTCATAATTACGCCGGTTCGTGCCGGAGAATTAGAAGAAGTTGATAATTTTTTTTATTTATTTATTATTTTTAATACATGTTTTATTTTTTGATGAGTCCTGGTTCCAACCTTAATGTATGGAAGTGTAGCATGGAGTTGGCAAAAAAAATATGAAAGTAAACTGAATGCTTTTGAAATGAAATCTCTCAGAAGAATGTGCGGCAAAACGATGCATGATAGATTTTCGAATAGTGAAATAAGGAAGGAATGCAAAACTGAGACAAGAATTATCGATAAAATTAAGAAAGATGTGTTGAGATGGTTTGGATATGTGGAACGAATGAGAGAGGAAAAACGGTAAAACAAATTTATGAGGCGAATGTAGTTGAAAAAAGGAGCAGAGGAAGACCGAGGAAAACTTGTTGATCAAGTATGTCAAATACTTGTGAAATTGGTCAGGTAAGGAGTCGGAATAAACAGCGGGTATGTAAGAATAGATACATGAATGTGGAAGAGGTGAATAATGTTTGCAAAGACGGAGTAGTATTGTGTCCTAATCTCTCTCTGCCTATCCCTACAGTTATAAGCATGTTGGTTAGTTTTAGTAGCATTTTTCAAACATATTTTTGTTTCACATATAGGTACTTAATAATTTACTATCAATCAACAAAAATATCAAAAATTATACACGAATGTTTTTTGAATCACGTTTTAGAGAGATTTCTATGGGCAATGTCTTGCGAGAATAATTTCTTGATAAAATATACTAGTATTTCGGTTATCTTTGTTCCAATACACGATTTCTGCCAAACACTGATAAAATTTCATTTCAAAACACACGAAGAAAAAACGTTTTTTTTGTAATTACGTGATATTACAAGATACCACTAAAAACTAGATTTCATAGATAAATTTACCTTCTTTAATACACGATTTTACGTGTCTTGCCTACTTATTTTTAACAGAGATAAACTTCATGTAAATTCATCTATTATAAATAGAAAATTAGTAATCAAAAGATAACTTACCTGATAAGATTGAGTAAGAATTTCAAATGATAAATGATTTATTTTGTGATAATTTCTATGGTTATTTTAAATATTTATTATTCGTTAAATACATAATTATAAATTACAATTTACAATGATTCATCCCTTTTGATTTATGTAAAAAAAAAGAAATAATAATTTAATTTTATATTATTTATTAACTTTGTGGAATGACATACAAACATGGTACTTTATAGGTGCATAAGTAAATCATCCAAGATTATTATTATTTGGAAATTGTATGAAAAAAATATAATAATATAATTTTTTTCATGTAAACATAGTCTGGAGTAAATCGGCTTTAGTATATACTTACATATATTTTAATTATACAAAATCTGAATGAAATGTATTTTTATATATTTTATGTATCCATAATCTGAAGTAAATTCTTTTTTACATATTTCAATTAGGTATACATTATTTAAAGTTAATAAATTTTTATATCTTTCACTTATACATAATCAGACGAGCATCGATTTTTATATACATATTTCACATTTACGCAATCTGAAGATAATCGATTTTCATATATGTATTTCAAATGTGTATACATAATCTGAAGCAAATCAATTGTTATATACTTTAATTATACATAATCTGAAGTAAATCTATTTTAAATACATATTCAAGTATACATCATTTAAAGTAATTTTTATATACTTCGATTATACATAATCTGAAGTAATTATATATATTCAATTTTACGTTATCTTAAGTAAATCGATTTTTATGTATAAAATTCATTTAGAGTACTTATTGAGATATAAATATTTTTAACTTGCCATTGTCTAAAATTTGGACAAGATGTGAAATGTCAAAATATTTATATTTTTATATTTTTTAGTAGGTAATTTATTTGATAGTTCTCAAACCTTGCGTTCAAATCCTGAGAACTTTTAATAATGAGAATAATGGTGAACGTGATTTAATGTCATAAATGATAATTTAATCCAGCCAATGCCAAGTCCTGCGAATTCTCAGACTTATTTTGTCTTAGTTAAAAATACACGAATTGTATCGTTATGCTTTAATTATTATTTCATTTTTAATTTTCAGGCTTATACTGAAACCATATACTTAAGCACTTTTTGGCGATTATTTCATTTTTGGACTAACTTTTACATATTATAAATAATATTTTACATATTATAATATATTTTACATATTATATATTAAACTTCTTACCTAGAAAAAAAAATCCTTAAACCACCCTCATTAATTCCTTTCCTTTCCTTCTCCTTCCTGCAAAATCTATTTTTTTACACCATACCATTTTTTTAAATCTCTGAATGTTTTTTTACAGTTATTACATAAATATGGAATTGTTTAATTGGCTTTATTTTTTTTATGTAACTTCTTTTTGTTAATGTAATGTAATGTTTATTATTTTTAATGTAACTATTGTTAACTATATACATTTTTTATATGTAAAGCTGTACAATTCCCGAACAAATAAAATAAAATAAAAATAAAATATTTCGACAAATAAATAAGTAAATATTCTATATAAACGCCTTACTTTAAAGACTCGAGGCAAAAGTCAAACATGTTTACAAGATGGAATTCATCTAAAAAACCGTATTGCTGATGAGGCCAGATTCGCGTGGCAGAATAGAAGATGCCAGTGTGATACGAGACAACCAAAGAGGAAATGAATGTCCGAATTGAATGATATTAAAATAATAATATTAAGTTACCGTATGCAGGAATTCTGGCTGTTGGTCCAAAAGTTAACACTAGGCTTTAAATCACTTTTTTATGGATCGTGGGCGGACAACGATCTTTTAACATTCACAACACAACACAGGCACAAAACTCACTAGCAAAAAAACACTTAAAAAATAAATAAATAAACAAAAAAACACTTCAATTTTAAACAACACACAGAAGAACAGAAAAAAATAACATGTTATTTTGCTGATATTTTTTTGGGTGAATATGTTGAACGCTTATATTTTTTGATTCAGGATGGATGAGTATTCACTTTTTACGATATCGATTTGGAAATCGGGACACGAATATTTCGAACGGTCAATTTCCCTCGCAAATAGGGCACACATTTAAAGTTCGGACACATAAACACCGATTGTGACCAGTTTCGCGAGCCGCTGGAATGTAGGAACGATACCAACTTTATGACGCGAATGGCCCGGGATTTTTTGAATCTCACAAACTGCGAACATCGCTTTTCGGTACTGATTTTCGATATTTCGCATCCGTGCACCGCTTAGATAAAACTTTTACATCGGAATGTCGCCCCGCCGTTGGGTTTTTCGAAAAAATAGGAACACGGAGCTGCCTTCAAGTCAAAGGCTCGGCTAAAGACCGTTGATCGAACTGTCGGTATTGTAGATCTCTGCCGACTGCTCGCAGACGCGCCGAGTCGAGTCGCCGTCTCGCTTCCCCCGCTTACACGCACGCCCGCCAGACAGAGACGGCTGTATTCGCGACTGTTGTTATTTCTTTGAATGGGAACGAGTTACCTGTGTGTATTGCACAGGTGAGACGGTGTAGGTGATACTAGCCTACAGCGTTCTCTTTCTGACACCGGACAACTGCTTGCGCGCGAAAGAGACGGGAATCCTTTCGCTGTCAGATACTTACGTTACAGGTGCGATAAAATGATTTCACTATGTCCTACGTTATTGTTTTGTCTCTTTTATTGTACGTACTAAATACGATCGTATGACGGAAACAAAAGATATTACACTGTCTTTATTGATTCGCGATTGAGAAACCAGTGATCAGTATACGTACACAAGTCATGCTTTTGTGTGCGATTGTTGAATTGATAGTATGAGTAGTGCAGCAGGTACAGGTCGGTATTTTATCACTAAACTAAGCTTCTTACTTCTCGCAGTATCATCCAAATATTTGCAGAGATAGCACAGATCTGTTGTAAGATTTATTCATTACTCTTTTTCACCTAACAAAATATTCTAGTAAAAAAATATATATATCCTTATCATCCAATACATTTTGTGAGTCAAGATATTTTTTTTCCTTATCACGTAATGACGTCACGTTCTTTCGTCACAAATGATGTGAACAATCAATGTTTTTTTTACATTGTTATTAAAAACACAACATTGAAATTTTTTACGCAAACGAAGAGAACGGTTATACGAACTTATATGTGTATTTAGTACATATATACATCAATATTAATAACATAAATAAAAAATTAAATAAAATTTCTAGGATAAGTAAAATTCAATTTAAAAAATTGCGACTAAATATTTTAACTGTGTGATTTTCCATTTTAAACAAATGTTATGTAATCATTATAATTGTATATCTTAAAATTTATTACCAATTAGGTTGATAAAGACAGGTCAATAATAAAATGGCCTGGATAATTACAAGGCTTTCTGTCATAGGCTGGTTTAAGTGATTTCATTCACCATTCTGCCCATCAAAAAAAATAAATTATTAAAATAACTGTACAGCATTGTTAAGTATTATGTAGCGTCTTTAAGGTATTATTTTTATTATTTTGTAGTTAAATGTAACTTTTTTTTTAAATCATTTTAGTTGTAAAATGGAAAATCACAAAGTAAATAACAATAAATCCTCAAATATAAATAACATTTTTTATTTATTTACACACATATTTCGTTAAACATAATAATTACATACAATAATTATGTGCGCCTCCGTGGTGAACATAATGGTCAGCACGCTCGTCTACCGTACTGGAGGTCTCGGGTTCGATTCCCAGTAGGAGGGGGGTCAAATAAATATTAGTGATTTTTTCACTCTAATATTTATTCAGTATTATTACTTTGAACTGGTATCTGAAGCGGAGGGCTGATCATCTTTCCTTCATGTGTTAACGATTAAGATAACACTATGTTTATATAATGCAGTGCCCTATGCACCATCGGGGTGCTGATAAGGGTTTTTTTTTAATCATGTGTCTTCACCAAGTTTTCCCGTGCCAAGGACACATTTTACAATATGTACTTATTTATAAAATAATTGGTCCGTTATATCGCGGTTTTACTGTAATACAAGTATGTAGGTAGGGTTTTATGTTTGGACAGTTTGCGTGAGAATGTAATTTACACGTGGATTTCTTATAATTAAAATATTTGCTTCCCCTTATCTAAGTATGTCATCATTGCGTTCTTATCTCGCATCTACATTTCTTTGTGCCACAGGCGTCTGCATATTATGGGAATTTTAATAGCTAAGGCGAAAGGTCTAGGGGTCATTATAGGCCATCCTCAGCACACATTCATACATACATAACTCGACACTTCCTCAGAATGCACTGGTGAGGAAAACATACTCTTAATTATATGTTTATTTTTGCTCGCCTAACTTCCTTCTAGGTCAGGGATAGCGAACATTTTTCGCAGGTGGGATTTATTTTTTTAATTTTTTAAATTTTTTATATTTTAATTAATTTTATAGGCATTTCGAATTTTTATTTATTTGTTTAAACTTGTCCGCCTCCTTAGTGTAATGGTCAGCACGCTCGGCTACCGTTCTGGAGGACCCGGGTTCGACTCAGGGGGGGGTAAAATAAATATAAGTGATTTTTTCACTATAATTTTTATTCAATATTACCCTGGACAGGTACCTGAGCGGGGGGCTAATCACCTTTCCTTCATGTGTTAACGATCAAGATAACACTGCGTTCATATGTTGCAGTGCCCTATGCACCATTGAGGTGCGGATAAGGATTTTATGATTATTATTATTATTATTGGAAAAAGACGCAAGCTGGATACATAAAACAAGGAAGGCACGCGTAATTGAATTTGCTTTAATCCAGAATAAATAAAATCAATAGCTAAGGTATTTGTTCCTGTCACAATTGCCTGAGGGAAGAAAATGGCAAACGTCTCCTGGAGGATTATCCACTGTCACAATACGGATAAACATGTTATATTACAAATTTATTTATTTATTTATTTCTTATTCAAACAGACAGTGGGAACATTGTTTATCAGACGTTATGAGATTTTCGCTGTAAAAACAATTTCGCTTGTATTGTTTCGGAAAGGTTCCCTCTCAAATTGTTTTTATTCCGTTTTGTATTTCCTAGTAACCGAACAAATTGAATAGAATGGGGGTTTTCCCTGTCAACCAATTTGGATAACCATTTTGGTATGGAGTCACTATTTTTATATGGCTGTTTTTTTTTTCTAGCCGTCGAATGTTCAAAAATCAGTTTTTTGATATCTCAACGTAGACGAAGAAAGAGAAGAAAGAAGCTTTTCATTGAGAAGAAACTCTTTCATTTGCATGTGAGGTCCGAATCCTGGATAAGTATTTGGACACACCGTTTATTATGTTATTCACCGTTCTATACATGATTGACAACCACACTACTACTGCTACTACTACTACATACTTTGGAAGTCATACGTACTCGTATATGATCAATGATCAATCTCATGACGTTCCATGATAAGAGTTCACAACAGCCATCTATGATTGGATTAACAAAGCTTTTTTGTATCAGAGACCCTTTTATTTATATACAAGATCCCAACTCGGATTATTTTACATAATGGAAAACACCTGAAAAAAAGATTTTAAATTTTTATACAGTTTAAACTTGACCTGTAATATTTTCACAACAATTGGGGTCTCTCCACTTAGAAATTATTTTACATTTTTAACATCTCAACATAGATAAAGAAGAATACGGGCAATAAATTAAATTTATTCGGCGAATTAAGTTAGAAATAGTAGCAGAGGAAGACCGAGAAAAACTTGACCTGATCAAGTATTTTGAATACTTGAAAGCGGTCAGACTTTTTATTTTCGGATGTTGTCTAAATAAATACATAAAATTCTGAATAGATCCTCGTGTCTGGAGATTATAGACGGAGAATGGTAATATAACTTACAATGTACCTGTTTAATTACCTAATGGTCTAAGTTCTCCGCTAATGGATTTATTAATCGGAACCAACCGGATGTATTGGGGCACTTCCTGTGCTCGAAGGAACACGATCTTCTGCATACTTCCAGACGAGTGGAACATCCATGTCTGCTTATCAATTTACAATATAGGAACATCCTATTCATATAATTTTACGGGGATATTGACAAGGGTCTAATTTTGGAGATATGCAACATAAGTACCTATTAAGTTTCAAGTATGTTATTAATTCATTTATTTATTTATTATTAAAAAAAAATCTTTTTAATAAATCTAATGAACTTAACGTCACGCCGCTTTCCTTCCCCAAAAGGGTAAGCAGAGAGAACAGGATTCCATACCACTCAATCTTTGCAAACATTCTTCGCCTTTTTCACATTAATGCATCTCCTTGTACTCTCTCTCACCCGCCGATTATTTCGACACCTGACCGTTTTCAAGTATTTGAAATACTTGATTATGCCAAGTTTTAATCAGTCTTCTACTGCCTATATATTACCAACCACGTTTGCCTCACAAATTTGTTTTATTATCCGATTTTCATTAATTCAATTCATATGTATAAAAAATCTCAACACACCTTTCTTAATTTTAATAATAATGTTTAACTCAGCCTTGAATTCTTTCCTTTTATCACTGTTCAAAACATCATCATGCAACGTTTTGCCGCACACTCGTTTGAGAGAACGCATTTCGACCGCATTCAATAAATTTTTATCCTTCTTTTGCCAACTTCATGCTTCACTTCTATCCACTAAAATATTGAAACAGGGAAAAAATACAAACCAAAAATTCAATTAAAAAAATATTTCGTTGAATAAAATGACGTTATTGAAATTGTAATTTTTTAAATGAAGATTGTACAAATAATTACAATTTTGAAAACAGCGGTTTATGACGTCAGATATTCGATTGTTTGCGACCAATTGTTTCCACGTGACCCATTGGTATATTTATTTTCACGTGACCCATGGGTCACGTGCGTACATTGGGGTTAGACGCTAATGCGTAAAACCCTTTAGACGTCATTAGTACCCGGGATAAGATGACGCAACACGTCTTACGACTCTAGGACTTTATCACAAACGTGATAGAGGGGAAAAATAATACAAAAGAGGAAGAAAAGAGCATATTCTAAGCTCTAAGAGAGACTTTTAAGAGAGGATACCGGAAAAAAGTTGACTTAAATCTCACTACTCTCCGTTTTTTTGTATGACTTTATAAACATTTGAAGGTTTTTACCTTTTTGTCTTAGTTAAGGTTAATAGTTCATATGTAATGAGTGTCTGCCTCCATAGTGTAATGGTCAGCACGCTCGGCTACCGTTCTGGAGGTCCCGGGTTCGATTCCCAGGGGGGTCGAATAAATATAAGTGATTTTTTCACTGTAATATTTATTGAATATTACCCTGGACTGGTACCTAAAGCGGAGGGCTGATCACCTTTCTTTCGTGTGTAAACGATCAAGATAACACTGTGTTCACATAAAGCAGTGCCCTATGCACCATTGGGGTGCGGATAAGGGTTTTATTATTTTTATTAAGGTTAATAGTTCATATATAATGTCAAATGCAAGGTAACTCAACATAACGTAGCGCATTCATAACATCATTCTAAGTAGGTACAAAGTTTTCAAAAATCGACTAATTATTATGAAAATCATGGTCATTAAACTGCTACGTAAATACAAGTACATAGGTACCAAGTAAAAAATAAGCCCCACTAAGTATTTTTAAAATCTCTCTCTTAATCTATGTATGATTCCTCGTCCTAGAGAGATGAACAACATATAATATATAACAACAAAAAAGAGATATATACCCATAAGGTACTCATATGAAGAAGAGAACATGATGATTAGTACGTCGTATCCCTGAAAACATAATCTGGTTCGGATACTAATACGGGCGCTTGTTTTATGCGACAATATAATCGCCCTCCAGAGTCCAACGGTATAATTTGGCGCCCCGAGGGAATTTTTAGACACATTAGTTTATTACCCATGAAATATTACCATGTCCGCCTCCGTAGTGTAATGGTCAGCACGCTCAGCTACCGTTCTGGAGGTCCCGGGTTCGATTCCCAAGGGGGGTAAAATAAATATGAGTGATTTTTTCACTGTAATATTTATTCAATATTACCATGGACTGGTACCTGAAGCGGAGGGCTGATCACCTTTCCTTCATGTGTAAACGATCAAGATAACACTGCGTTTATATGACACAGTGCCCTATGCACCATTGGGGTGCGGATAAGGGTTTTATTATTATTATTAAATAAATAATCGAATTTCACCAGTTTCATCCGATCAGGATTATATTTAAAAGAAAAGTTGTAACCCCATTTTGTATGCTTAAAAGCATCGCTTTAGTATCGTTTTACACACTTAAGGAGAATTTTTTACTTTGACGCTTCTTAAGCGTTTCGTTTGAGCGTGGGCTTAAAAGTTTTAATTGCTCACAGTAATACCACTTTATTATTGCCATTTGTGATTACTTTAGGCCATCCCCGAAGCCGGCCCCTTTAATCAGGGCAAGTTTTAATTACTGAAAAGTTTTTTTCAATTATCTCGACTGAGGTGTGCTACAAGATGGAATTTTATTTTCGGTGAAAAAAGACTAGTGACGTAATTGATTCAGTCAATGGTTTAACATCTGTAATAATAAAAACTTAACTAACTAACCGTCAAGCCGCTTCCCAGCAGGGTAGGTAGAGAGAATAGAACGCCACGCTTATCAGTCTTGGCGAAGAATCTTCGTATCTCATACATAACTGAATATGATATAATATTTATCACCATCAGTAATAAAACCGGATTTATTTATGTAGATATTAAATAAATAAATAAGGTGTACAATATATATGTGTCGCCTACTTTCTAAATCCGCCAGATCCAATTTTATAAGATTTTAAAATATATACTTTATCGGAATGCCAATTGTGGGTTTTATTGTTTAATATATTTATATAATTGAAAACCCTGCTAAAAATACTTAAAAACAGCGTTGTATTTCAAATTCCCCTATATTCATGAAACGTGCCTTCTGACCCATATCGGCCAATCAGAGAGCGGGGATAGGTCAAAAATTAAGATGACGTCATTATCGGTTTGCTTGTGTTTTTTTTTCAACTGAAAAAAAAATCCGGAAAATGGGAAAATTCTCTCTTTAATTATATTTTATCTTAAAATAGATGGACAAATCTTTAAAACATAAATGTTACACGGAGAATTTTGCATTTTTGTAAAATCGACTCACATGGATCTGGCAGATTTCAAAAGTAGGTGACACATACATTAGTTGCCTGAGAAAATTCTCCTTGTCTTACAAACAAGGATTTCTTGCATATTCAGTTGGTAAACACCACTATTTCTTAAAATCTATTGTGATACGTGTTTTAATGCATTTTGTATCATTTTTAAACACCGTATACGGTGTATTTATGGTATTTACTAAGTAAAACATTTATTGAAAAAAAAATACTTACTATAAAAATTACTCTTTTAAAAGTTGTGCAGGCAAAACAAACATCGAACACCCGTAAACCATTCAATAACAGGAAATGGACGTTAATTTGATTGAAGCTAATATGAACGATGGGTTACTCCTGAGATTAGACCAATCTGGTTCAATCCTCGTCCTGTTTATCCCGAGTAATCGGCAAACAAACTCCCCACATGTTTGCACAATTCCTCGTTTTTCGGGAGAAATCGCCTCGATAATGGAAAAGAGAAAATCGTTAATCTGGACTTAAACAAATAACAAAATCGAACTCAAATTACTAACATACACTCGCACCAAAGCTTTCCCCTACTCAAACATTATAATGAACTGCGAGAACAAATCAATTTTAGCCCGTGTTTTTTTTAGCCATTTTAATCCATTGGAATCAGGAAAGACGTACATATAAAAAAGGACTGTTGTTTTTTACCATTTTTGAGTTTGTTAATGTAAACACGACTAGTTTTGAGAACTGTTGACGTTCTTGTCAACAGGTGAAAATACGAAATTGTTTTTAATTTTTATATTGAAATCATCATATTATTCCACAAATGTCAAATAAAAAAATAATAGAACAGACTTAAGCTACAAAGCGTCTGTCTACCTATACTACTACCATCATGCCTTATTATAGCAGGGGTAGGCAGAGAGGATAGAATGGCACATATTAAATTCTAACCTTTCGACGAGAACATACGTAGTTCATGCAAAAGTGGTCTTATGCAAGTGTTTTATTTTATATTTAGTATATTTGATATTAAAATACTGTATATATTAGTTACAATACTACATGCTTAAAAATTATCACAATTATTTTTATCACATAGATTGTATTCTTTTTCGGTGTAGTGTATATATATATATATATATATATATATATATATATATATATATATATATATATATATATATATATATATATATATATATATATATATATATATATATATATATATATATATATATATATATATATATATATATATATATATGTATATATATATATATATATATATATATATATATATATATATATATATATATATATATATATATATATATATATATATATATATATATATATATATAAATATATATATATATAAATATATATATATATATATATATATATATATATATATATATATATATATATATATATATATATATATATATATATATATATATATATATATATATATATATATATATATATATATATATATATATATATATATATATATATATATATATATATATATATATATATATATATATATTTATATATATATATAAATATATATATATATATATATTTATATACATATATATATATATATATATATATATATATATATATATATATATATATATATATATATATATATATATATATATATATATATATATATATATATATATATATATATTTATATATATATATATATATATATATATATATATATATATATATATAAATATATATATATGTATATATATATATATATATATATATATATATATATATATATATATATATATATATATATATTTACATATATACTTGTGTATGTATGTACATGAGTATGTAATAATATATAAATTGTATAAACCTTTAAAGACTTGATTTTCCACGAAAATTGTTCGATAAATAAATGACGTTTACAGGACTTTCATCACATCAGTTATACAATTCTACATTTGTATCTTCAATTTGAAAAAGGGTACTGGAAGAGGAGATACCGGAAGAAGGACAAGGAAGTGATCAATGCTCAATTCAAAGAGAATAGCCAAACCAAAGGACACACTATGATATTAATGTCAACTGATATTGTTGATGGATCTCAGCGCGGTACTTATAATTCAATAATATATTATTACATATCACTCAATCCTTTCAAGAACATAATAAATCGAAAAACTTGATTTTTCAGAAGAACGTTTTTAAAGTTTAAAAATAACAAAATGTATTAAAAATAAATATCAAGCCACTTATAAAACATTTACTGTGCAAGAGATATTTTTAGGCAAAATCTGAAGGTTTTTTCTCCATGTGAAAAATATGTAGTAGGTATAAAAAAATAATTTAACGATACTGCGATAAATATTTAGTATATTTAAAAAATAAATAAACAATACATTTTCTTCAAAATGCAAAAAAAAACACTTTCTGCCCTGTAGCGGGTAAATATTAAGTTAAACATATGCCGCGTTTGCTAGAATATAGTACATTTTCTGTGCATTCCGAAAACATGCACAACTGAAAATTGACGATTTTTGATTTATGACGTTCTTGAAAAGAGTGAGCGACATATGATTATATATTTTAATGTGTTTCTCGAGTACATCTGGTTAATTCTCGTTCGTGAAAAGAGCCTCCAGAGACTGATCTATTAACCCAGTGTGGTAAAGTGATATTTCTATACTCGATTCATCAAATATACGCAGTTATACTTTAGGAAAATAACTCTCAATTGATATTTTATTAAAATTAAACACTTGAATATACTACATCAATAAGTTTTATTTATACAATATATACGACTTATTTCGAAAACTTACAGATGTTTTCATCTTCTGGTACAAATTAAAACTAACGAAAATAATATATATTTAGGGGTATATATATATATATATATATATATATATATATATATATATATATATATATATATATAGGTTGATAAATATAGGGAAGGGAGGGGGGAGGGTTAAGGAACAAGATTTTTTGGTAAAAGGAAACATTGATAATAATGGTGACGTATTTTGAAACAGTATATTATTAATTAACGTTTTATCTGAATTAAAATTTTTATGTTTATCTAAATTTTCAAAATTATTCATGACTGACCTTTATTTGAAACATAGTGTAATAATTTAAGTGTATAAGAGTCTAATGAGTGGTTAATTTCCATTTCTCAATTGATAGTCAACGTCACGGATACTTTAGATATGTGTATCACGAAAATAAGGTGTTAGCAAAGTCCTCAATAGGACGATATCTTACAAAACGTATACAGATATATCCAGTTTTTAAATTATTTAAGGATGCGCCGCTTACTTGGCCCATGAGTGGAGGAAAAAAAACCTTAAATGTACCAAGAACTAAACTGAGGCGCATAAACAATAAACGATGTAGCTTACACAACTTTACTGCACTATAAAATTATTATTATGTTATTTTGACCAAAAGCGGCATGTGTTCGAATTTGTGTTTCTATGTGTTGGATCCTGTAATTCTATGAACGTTACTGTAAAGTGTGTTAATTGTGATTTTTGGGCTTTGCTGGGAGGTGTTTTCTTGTGTTATGTGAGAATAATTCTTTAATGCATATGAAAGGATTGTTTTTTCAGATTGATTTTGTTATTTCAGACTTTAGGTGAGGAGTTTCTTTGAGTGGAACATCCAATTGCAAGTTTGCCGTGGATGGAGTTTAAGCTACCTTTAGACTTATGCGGCCTCCACATGTAAAGCGCCTGTTTATAATTCAAGGGCTGTACACCGGATACCCTTTCCTCTGACAAAAAGGATACGGGTGAGTTTAGAGCCGACGCACCTTCACAGGGAAAATGGAATCTCTTAAGTGGGGCAAAAATATATACAAAGGGACGGTTGCTGAAAAGAAAATTTGCATTTGTTACGAAATGGAAGGAAGCATCATCAATTTCATCCACTTACTGCGAAATAGTTTCGGGAAGGGATAATTTATTCGAGCGCTATCAAAGTACCAACGAATTTTAGGAAATACAGGTTACCGACATTGGTGAAAGCGAGGTATAGAACGATAGTACCCGTGCCTGCCTGTGATTCATTTTCCCCCTTACCTCCTTTCACAAAAGCCACCCTTAAGGCAACCGCCTTTCAGTTTAAATGTATAAAAGCAATCTAATTGTCATCAAACACTTTTTAATCAACTTAATTACTTTACAACATTTTGAGTGTGTCCAAATACATGTTCATAAAATCTGGATTGTCTCCAATTACAGGAGTTATTTTCATATTATTTTTTGACGTCTCATCAAAGATGAAGAAGAATATGGAAGTTGTATTGTTGTATAAAATGTAAAATGTGAAATCAGTTATTGGCCTCATTATCGGCTTCTTATATTGTATATTTATATTATCTTTGTTAATGGCTGTTGATTTCCAATAAATAAATAAATTAAAGTCTGGGCATTTACGGGGCTGACGACCGTCATAGGCTGGTTTGAGTGATCGCTTTACACACGTGTAACATTCACGTGTGAATGGATGAGAAATTGAATTGATGAGATGTCGAATGAGCGAAACCTAAACCGGCAGCCCACAATGGAGTCCTAGTACAAACTCTTATGTATGGTAGTGAAGCATGAAATTTGCAAAAGAAAGGTGAATATAGAGTGAATGCAGTCAAAATTTGATTTCTCAGACGAATGTGCGGCAAAACGATGTATGACAGAAGTCCGAGTCGATATAAGAAAAGAATGCAAGGCTGAGATAAGCATTATCGATACAATTAAGAATGGTGAGTTGAGACTGTACTGTGTGTACTTCCACATTCGTCTGCATCTGTGCTGAAAAATCACTATTTCAATGACTTTATGCATAAAACTTTTTAAAACTTTTTTGTAAAATTATTTGATTTCATATCAAAGCTGAATTTTAACATCAACTGGTTTAGAAACGAACAGCTCCCTCCTCAAGATTAATTAATAGAAAAACACTTCGTACAATAAAATCATCTCAAAGTTTGGCGGTTATGAGAGTTTGGGTCGGAACTTCAGGTGCCTATTTTTGACGTAATTAGTTATAATAAGGATCTACCTTGTTGTAACTTATTACGTCAACAAAATAGGCACTTAAGTAATTATATTAAATGGAAAATCACAAAGTTAGCGCTTCAAGTTTTAATAAAAATAATTTCAAGCCCGCTTGATGTTTTGGAACTTTTATGAACTTAGGATAAGAATTGTAACAAAAAAGTGATTTTTTACTCTAATATTTATTTAATATTACTCTGACCTGGTACCTAAGACTGAGGACTGATCACATTTCTTTCATGTGTTAACGATCAAGATAACACAGCGTTATATGATGCAGTTCCCTTTGCACCATAAGTTGTAGATAAGGGTTTGAAGAAGACATTTTTTTTATATGTTTGTACATAAATTTTTTTTTCCGTAAATAGAAAATTGGCGTTTCCCTTTCTGTTATTAGAGATAGTGGCCATTAGATCAGGAAGTTGGATATCAGAGACCGGAAACTGCCATCGGAATCAGAATTAAAGTCAATTGGTTAGCTATCACATGCTCAAAGGATATATTAAACCTCCAATCTGTATGCAAAACTAACTCTAGCACGTGCTTCTTCCTTCAAACAACTATGTACAGTAACACGTACATACGTAGTACAGTATAGAGTCTGTAACCGAGAGTTTCCAATAACATTACCAACTAATCCGCGTCAACAACTCCGTTTGTATTTTCCAACATCGCTTTATGAGGCTGATAGTGATAATGTATGTGATAGTTACAAGCATTTACATACTCATATTTGTACATATAATGTTTAATAAGCAATCTTTTTTTTAAATATTTATTTTTTAACTATTTACATACATATAAATCGTAATCGTACAGGAGAAAGTGACCAACTAACAAAACGTTAAATGTTCAGGAGGGCCATTTAATCACTTGCTTGGCAAAAAAATAAACATCAATGCAGTTAGTCATTTTTAACAACTCAATATATAATATTATACTTCTAAGCTTCATCCTTAATCCTTTGGGATTTTTAGGGCAACATTGAGCTAGTAAGATATCAAATAGTCATAATCACATTTTTGTAAAAAATGCACTTGGTCACTTTTTCCTGTATGACTACTACATTAACTGTATACAATTATTGAAAAAATCACAAATATAATTAAGTTTTTTTTAAGAGACCCACCAAGTCGCCTTATGTGTCTTGTTGGCGGAGTTCTTTTTACTTAGGTTTTTTCTTGTTTTTATCTATTTTAACCTATTAAACATACAAAAAAGAGAAAATAAATAAAAATAAAACTATTTTAAAATTTTCATAGAATTAACCCATTCCTTTATTTTGGATTTGTTCCATATTTTATTTTGACCTGTTACCTGCCTTTTTTTCGATTGTAAATAGTAACCCCCGTAGTGACATTTTATTCACAAATAAAAGCTTTTTGGAACCAAACATAGATGGTGCCAGCGAAATTATAAGCTACACAAAAATATTAGTCATGTTTTCAAGCGTTACGTTGGCTTAGTAAAGATTAAATTTATTATACATACGTTAAAAAAAAGGAATTGATGAACTGTAACACGTAGGTGCATTCAACAATTTATTTTGTATTTTGGAAACCATAATATTAAATTATAAAGTCGTTACGATGTATAAAGATTTTTTAATAAACAAAATATTACTTAAAATGAAAATATTAAATGATAAAGTCGTGAAGAAATTAAATGCTTTATTATTATTATTTATGCTAAGCTGGTAGCGTAAAAGCTTTTGTTAATTTTTTACCCATTTACCAGCTATAGGGAAGGTTGGAAGCTCTCACGCTATTTCACGGTTTATTTGAGGCTTTTCAGGGTCCTGAAAGGCTCTGTAATCAATCTCCAGTCGACCCCAACAGGTGGTTGAAAAGACGTGAATAAATGGACGTTCTCCCTTAAGAAAAAAATACTACGGAATTTTAATAAGACTAATGCTCACCTTTCTTCTTTATGTTTAACCGGATCATGTATTATTTCAAAGCTTTTTATTTATATTAATAAATTTGCTTTTTAAAATAAACCAGTATTAAACTGTAGCCTGGTATTTAAATTAACATTTTATTCAACCGAGGAAAACTTAGCATTTTTTAAATTTAATTGGAAGGAAAAACAACAGTTACAATATATGATAAATCAGAATACAAAAAAAAACCCAATTACAGTTCTTCACACTTATGCATAAGAAAAATTTATATATAAGAAGAGACATGAGACAAGGATGGGATAAAGAGAAAAGGAGATGATAGTGATAGGAAAAGAAGAAAAGGAAAGAACTGGGAATAGAATTACCCTTTTAGGTTTAAAAGATTTCGAACAATTCAGCTTTAAAGTTTGAAAGATTGGAGTAAAACATATAAAGGTGGGTACAACATTCATTGAATTTCCCACAACTTCGATAAATAAAGGAATTTTTAAAGCATGATCAAGTATTTCAAATACTTGAAAGTGGTCAGATCAGGAGTTGGAATAATCGGCGTGTGTGTATGAGAAGATGTATGAATTTGGAAGAGGCGAATATTGTTTGTAAAGAAAGATAAGTGTGGCATTCTATTTTCTCTGCTTGCCTGTTAGTTAGTTAGCTATCAGACACTGGATTTTTTCACCCTACCGATTAATATTACAGTAAAAGTGTCTCATCTTGAGATGAAACATCTATCGTTTTGTTATACGAAAGAAGATGAAAGTCTGAGAATCCCAGGGCTAAAGACCTGGCATTTGGCTGGCTTGCGTAGTCAGTTTATACACCTTTGTAACGGTTACTATTCTGCCTATAATAGAACCATTATTCCATATTATAAAAAAAAAATTAGATGTATTTAAGCAATGTAGTTGGATTCCTTTCGTACGTTAGTTGTCAGTGAATAGATTTGGAAGTATGGCTGACGGTGGCGCCTTCAGTTAATAAATTTGTGAAATATATATGTAAAATCCCAAATCATCTCATTTTAGAATATAAAATGATTTTCAGAATTTTGGTGTTCGATTTTAAACTAAACTCACCCGTATTGGCGTACCGCAGTATGAATTTGACCCCATTTTCCTGTGAAAGCAAAATATCCAGAGGTTTCTCGTCTTCGCGAAGCACTCGAGCTGAAACAAAGAATAAAAATACTACATTTTGACACCTCAAAAAAGGTGAAGAAGAATATGGAATTATATTATCCACTGACACTTCGTGATGGAATTGCATTTTTAATATATTATTAGATTAAAACCAATATTTTTAGCTTTTCCACTTTTTTTATTTGACCAGCGACCGGGTTTCATCGTTACCGACATCATCAGACTGGTGATGTCGGTAACGACGAAACCCGGTCGCTGGTCAAATAAAAAAAGTGGAAAAGCTAAAAATATTGGTTTTAATCTAATAATATATTAAGAATATGGAAGTCTGGGTATTTACGTGGCTTATGACCTATCATAGGCTGGTTAAGTAATGACACGAGTAACATTCATCATTCTACCCATGATTGACAAGTAAACAATTTTTTTTTGGAACTCCTACATATAGCATTAATCTCATGAAGCTGATGAGTTCATTAGGGCCATCTAGGTTGGATTGAAAAAGCTTTTACTAAGCAGAGACCCTTTTCAGATGTATGCGTGATCCGGACCCCGGATTATTTTGAATAGATTTGTAAACAAGTATTTGGACGCATTTAAATGTTATATTCTAATTAAAGTCCTTTATTGCATGTATTTTAGTACTCTTACATTTTGATTTAGAGGAAAATGCTCTAAGAAAAAACTTTGTCGTTATTAATAAGTTTTAATAAGATTTAAAAAATAAACACTTGTATTAGACAACTCCGTAGTGTAATGGTCAGCACGCTCGGCTACCATTCTGGAGGTCCCGGGTTCAATTCCCAGGGGGGAGGTCAAATAAATATAAATTAATTTTTCAATCTTATATTTATTCAATATTACCCTGGACTGGACCTGAGGCGGAGGGCTGATCACCTTTCCTTCATGTGTTAACGATCAAGATAACACTGCGTTTATATAATGCAGTGCCCTATGCATCATTATGGTGCGGATAAGGGTTTAAATATAATAAATTAGACGACTAATTGTCACTTATGTCATTCCACAAAGTTAATACTGAATCAATAAATAATATAATAGATTAAGATAAAGTGACAAAAATGTTTTTTAAGTAATTATCT
Organism: Brachycentrus maculatus; assembly: GCF_059751285.1. NCBI lineage: Eukaryota > Metazoa > Arthropoda > Insecta > Trichoptera > Brachycentridae > Brachycentrus > Brachycentrus maculatus. The sequence continues at coordinate 485,497 of NW_028281243.1, forward strand.
CAACTGTTATCATATGTTTGTTTTTTTGTGGAAACACCATTTCATTTCTGTAAGGGTTGGCATCAAGTGGTCTTATCTAAGCAAGATGGAAGACGTGATAATTGATATATTGTGGTTTATATCTAATCCCAGGTGGATCAGATTGATAAATTACCCTAATATTGCAATCTAGTAAGGATTATTTATTGTACATCTTTAGTTTTTAGTATTGCCATTTCTAGATAGTTATTTGTTGCGTCATAATTCCATATTAAGGGGATATTCGCAAGCACAGAGTTTATTCTACGAGAGACCACCGGAGAGGACATATGTCGCTCACTCTTTTCAAGAACGTCATAAATCAAAAAACTTGATTTTTCAGGAGAACGTTTTTAAAGTTTAATAATATAATACAATTTATGAAAAATAAATATCAAGCCACTCATTGAACTTTTTACTGTGCAACAGATCTATTTAGGTAAAACCTGAAGGTTTTTTCTCAATTCGAAAATTATTTAGTATATTTTAAAAAATAATTAAATAATGCCTTTTCTTCAAAATGCAAAAACAACATTTTCTGCCCTGTAGCGGGTAAATATTAGGTTAAAAATATGCCTCTTTTGCTGGGATATAGTACATTTTCTGGGCATTCCAAAAACACGCACAACTCAAAATTGTCGATTTTTGATTTATGACGTTCTTGAAAGGAGTGAGCGATGTCTATTCACGCCCGATTTTTTTAAAGAAGGTATATTGGTATTTTTTTGTTTTTCAGAATATATAAAAAATATATTTGTGTATATTTTTTAACTCCTAACCTTTCAATAACTGTTCTTTTCTAAACCATAAATGTAATTATTTTAATTTATTTTTTCAATGCAAAAACGGTGTTTTAGGACAATACTCAATTACGTAAAACAGTACCTAGATTTCGATAATATTTTGTTACGACATATTGAATGCTGGACCTTAATTTAAAAATTTATGTATTAATTGTTAAAAAAAAACACGGATTTTTTTAGTCTTCTGACAATTTATACCTAGTTATGACATTTTCAAAAGAATGTCAATGTTTACAAAATTTTGAGTGTGTCCAAATACTTTTTCGCAAAATCTGGATTATCTTCTTGGAGATGATCCAGATTTAGTGGACAAGTATTTGCACACACTCAAAATATTGTAAATAAATTATCTGGTCAAATTAAAAGCTTAAATAATAAAAACAATATGATATTTCCTGGCGTTTCTCATGTGTGTGATTATAATCCAGGATTCGGACCTCACATACAAATATAAGAATTTCTGCTCAATAAAAAGCTTATTTTCATCTCACCAATAGATGTCTCTAGTGAAGTTCTAGTGATTCAAGAATAATGTTTCAAAAAATGTTTACTGAGTCTAAGCGGCTTGTTATTAAAAATAGGTATCAAATTATGGTAGAGTGGATTCGAACCTAGAAACTTTTGACTCAAGTGCCCGCGATGTTAATGTTCCAAAATTGGTTCATTTATAGAACTTCCAAGAATTTGAGTAGGTAGTGTGGTTGTCAATAATGGGTAGAATTGGTAAATGCTACATGTGTGTAAAGTGATCACTTAAACCAGCCTATGACGGTCGTCAGCCCCGTAAATGCCCAGACTTCCATATTCTTCTTCATCTTTGATGAGATGTCAAAAAATAATATGAATGTCAATGTCTTAATATAAAATTCTGATATATTTAAACTTCCTTATTTTAAAGGCATAAGTTTTTTCTCCACTTTATTAAATACTTTAAGGTGTTCAAAGAACTTCAAAATGTTACACGCGTAGAGAATTATTATTTAAGCTTAAGTTTCTCCACATTAATTAGAATATTAATAGAAGGTAGTGAAAAGGTACGAAACAGAGTAAAAGACGGAAGAACAAACATAAACAATGTGTGAATATTTCGTCGAGATCACACCTGGTACTAACCTGATACTAACTTTGTTTTCAACATTACATACGTATCGCTCACTGCTTTCAACAACGTCATATATCAAAAATCATCACTTTTCAGTTGAGCATGTTTTCGGAATGCCCAGAAAATGTACTATATCCCAGCAAAAGTTTCATATTTTAAACTTGATATTTAGCAGCTACAGGGCAGAGTGAAAACGTATTGTTTAATTATTTTTTTAAACAAACCATGGATTTTTCAAATGGGGAAAAAACCTTCAGGTTTCACATAAAAAGATTTGTTGCACAGTAGAAAGTTCAATAAGTGGCTTGATATTTATTTTTAATACATTTTATTATGTTCTCAAAATTCTCAATCTCCTGATAAATCAAGTTTTTTTTATGTTTGACGTTGTTGAAAGGAGTGAACGATGTAGTAGATACACACTCTCATGATACAAAATACAGGAAAAAATATTCAACACTAAAAAAACATTAAAAAATAAAGATTCTCGGCTCTTGACGCATGTTTGTGCTGCAACTCCTAGTGCATGTTGGTCTTCGGGTTGACCAAAAATCGCACGTGTTAAACATTTTGTGTAGTTTTAAGTGTGTAATAGTGCTATGGTAGTGAAGGGTAGTAATATTGGCATGCTGTGGTAGTGATTGTCCTGACAAAGAGACTTTTTTAAAAGTGGATTTAATGCGATGCCCTATGCACCATTATACTGTGGAAGAATAAATATATATTTTATAAAATAGGGAACGTATAACAAGGAAAAAGGGAATGTTATAAAAAAATAATAAATAATCTCAGCAGACTCGTTATTCAATTTCTCGTTTTAAAATATTTTTGCTGTTGCCAAAAATTAGTTAAACTTCTTTAGTAATCAAAAGAAAGTAGAGATTTAATTAAAATAATTTATTTAGTTAGGAGGTCATATTTCCTTTAAAACCGCGCCCTGAAAGAAAAGCTCTCCGCTTAATTAAGGTCGCAAATACCTTGAAATCGCCACTCTGCTCCGTTGTATGTATTCAGCTAACTTGTTTGTAATGAGGGCTTTGAGGCAGTAAGTACACGTGAGACTGATGTCAAGCGAATTTCGACCTTATCTGATTGGGAAATCTCAAGCGTGTATAACGATGAACAAACAATATAACTTTTTAACTTGTTAATGAAATATTTAAATGTTTTAATGAATGCCGAGGAAGACTGAGAAAAACATGGTAGAATCAAATATTTCAAATACTTTCAAGTGATCAAGTCAGGAGTTGGAATAATCAGTGGGTTTGTATGTATGAGAAGACGCATCAATGCGGAAGTGGCGAAGGTCTTTTGTGAAGATAGATTGGTGGAGAGTTCTATTCTCTCTGCCTATCCTTGTGGAAAGTGGCGTGATGGTTAGTTAGAATCTAATAATGTTTTAATGAATAAAACGTAAAAGGAATTATGTTTTATGTATTAATATTTTTAATCAAACACAGATGTTTTGAGTCTACTAAGTTGTATTTTACTAACAAAAACACATGAAAAATTAATATTGTGACAAGGGTTTCGCCTAGTTATGGCATTTTCAAACGAATGTTTAAATAATTAATACATAAATTAAAATCGAGTTATACAAATTAAACTCCAAATCAATAAATAAATAGGACTTTCGTTATTTAATATTAATAAATTTCGTTTAAGATTTTTTTGTTTGTGATTTATTTAGGATTAAATATTAAATAAATGACTGTCAATTTTGTAAAACTAATTATCGAGAGAAAAATACACTTTTGCCGAAAAGACAAATAGAAAATACGCCTTTGAACTATGTCTTAGGCAATATGTGTAACACGTGTGATGGCTAATAAGTAACCTACAGGCGCTTTTTAAATATTTTTTTTGATTATCAATCAGTCTCCGGCTGTCCAAACTTAAAACACAGTAAGGGACATTTTTTTGTCGTACGTTTTTTTTTTGCATTTTTGGACTAAGTAGAATCTAATTCATCCAAAAATGCAAAAAAACGTACTACAAAAAAATGTCCCTTACCTACTGTGTTTTGAGTTTGGACCGCCGTCTTGATGACAAAACCTTGAAAAAAATTGGTGAAAAGTGGAAATAGACATATAATTTGTTAATAAAGATTTGGACACACTAAAAATATAATGAAAAGACGTTTAAAATTTAACTGTGATGGTGAATTATTTCATATTTTTTGTTATTTTTTTTCAATTACCTGTATTAGCGTGATCTACTTTTAATAGATGACATCTCTCCTCTCCTGGGTCACGACAACACTCGATGACGTCACGACACGTAGTGGTGGGGGTAACGGGCACGTATGTACCCCCTTCCCCGTCCGACCACACCCGGATAATCATCTAGATAACAAAAAAATACAAATCAGCATCATCATAAGCTTTGTAGCCTTGTACGAAGATAGAACTGCATGCATTAGGGTAAGTGGTTCGTTGTCATCCTGGTTTAGCATCTCTAAAGGTGTTGAACAGGGATGTGTAATGTCGCCGTAGCTGTTTAATCTATGCATGGATAATTCCATGAAAAAACTGAAGGTTTAAATGTTGGAGCTAGATTGAACAATTTGACTGTTTGTTGCCTTTTGTATGCTGACGATGCTGTTCTTCTTGCTGATAGCAGAGAAAACCTTCAGATATTGGTGACAAAAGTGTATTATATGTGCAAGAAAAGTGATTTATTGATGAATGTTGGCAAATCCATAATTATGGTTTTTGAAAGAGATGAATGTAGAATTGAGTGTGAAATATTGGTAAATGGGGATATTTTGGAACAGGTAGTTCAAGTATTGGAGCTAAAATGAACAATTAAGTCCCCAAATGAGTCCCCAGCCCTATTTAAAACCTCATTGTTCCCTGCATATTCGATCGATGAATCCCCAACATGCGCCTGTAGCACCACATCTCAAATTCCTCAGCTTAAGTGCGAATTAGTAAAAGTGTTTTTTGCGAATTTGATCAAACTTATTTTTTTGATTTCTTTATTCCACTCCATGTTTCTTCTTCTAACCCTTATCCGCACCCGATGGTGCAAGGGAACTACATCACTTTGATGCAGTGTGTACTGATCGTTACTTACATGAACGTAAAAGCATATACTCCTGCGCTAGGGCAATAATAAATAAATATCAAAGTATAAAATCACCAATATTTATTTTCAACTCCCCTGGGAATCGAACCGGGGACCTCCAGCACGGTAGTGGACCAAACTACTTATTTTAATATAAAATGTTATAATTAAAATAAAAATTAGGAAATGTCTGCCATAGGTTAAAGAAAATTAATTAAAATAACCAATCTCGTGTAAGAAGACAGGTCGCAGATGCTTTAAATTGAATTTTTATGTAACAGACTTATTTATCGGAAAATAATGACGAGATTTATCCATCCATCAGAAACAGCGACAGATCGCGGATGCTGTCAGCCTCTCTGTTAGGTCACTACTTCAATTCCAAGGATATTCTTTAGTCCATTTGGGAACATAGTAATTCCACCTTAACTATTAGTATACCAACTTATTATTACTTCTAAAAACTATTATTACTTATTACATATTACAAACAACTATTATTTTTTTGACAAATCATCAAAGATTAAGAAAATGGAATATGGAAGGCTGATTACCGTTCCTTCGTATATTTAACGATCAAGATAACACTACTTCTATACGATGCAGTGATATTTAGAAAAAGAAGAAGAAGAAGAAGAAATAGAATGGACTGACATAAAATGAAGTAATTAATTAATTAAGCATAATTTTTGGTTAGAAAAAGAAGAAGAAGAAGAAGAAATAGAATGGACTGACATAAGGCGAAGTAATTTTTTACTAAATCTTTTTGCAATTCGGACGTTAATTGCATTGGTTATTAACGGGTCGTACTCAATTCGTCACTGGCAGTACTATACTGGCAGCACTTATTTCTTATATAGTTCGTTCTATTTGGCATTTCAGTACTTTTCACGGTCAATGAGTTGGACTATAGTTAGATACAGCCTCAAGTTGCTATGGAGACTGAATGCAAGGTCAATAATTTGAATCAATTTGTAATCGTTATATCATTCTAATCAAATTACAAAGCATTAATTATATTTCATCATGCACAATGCAAAGAATAATACACTTTTCTATATTATAGCTATCGCAACTTGATATAAAATATCTATCGTTCCTTTTTATTTGAAAGAAGATGGTGCAAAAGGTACTGCATCGTATTGACGAAGTGTTATCTAGATCGTTAACACATAAAAGAAAGATAATCAGCCCTTACCAGCCCAGGGTTTATTTTATTTAATAAATATTAGAGTGGAAAAATAACTAATATTTATTTGACCCACCCGAGACCTCCAGTACGGCAGCCCAGCGTGCTGACCATTTACTACGGAGGCAGACAAATGTTAGTTAGTTTAAAATTGTTATTTTAATTTTTTCGAGATGAGGTCTCGTATGGTTTTCCTACATCCGTGTACAGAGCCCGGTAATGGTGGCAGTAAGTGGAATTGAATGCCTGATGTTTGAACTCCTGATTTGTGGATGGCGTGTCGAATCAAATTATCATTGCTAAGCGAAACTTAAAGCGCCCGACCACAGAGCCGTTCTGCAATATGTCGGATCGGTTAGAATTATCGTGTTTATATAATACTAAACAAGTTAGAAATACATCTCCCACACCTAGAAACACATGTATTTATAGATCAATGTAGACCTACAATAGGATTTGCAAACAAAGATTCCTTAAGTCTTATCCGCACCCAATGGTGCATAGGGCACTGCATCATATAAATGCAGTGTTATCTTGATCGTTCACACATGAAGGAGGGCTGGTATCAGCCCTCCACTCAGGTACCAGTCCAGGGTGATATTGAATAAATATTAGAGTGAAAAATCACTTAAATATATTTAACCCCACCCTGGGAATCAAACCCGGGACCTCCAGTACGGTAGCCAAGCGTGCTGACCATTACACCATAGAGGCGGACAAACTTAATTTAGAGAGAAATTTCACAAAAATTTAGTAAGTACAACGTGATTGGTATCGCAAACGTAAAATTTATGGCAGTGTTTTGAACTGTGGATATATCAAAACACCATTATATAACGCTAACAAAAGAATTTAAACGTGCGAACTTTTGCGTGTATTTGTGGGAGTTGTTGCCGTTCAAAGAACCGGAAGGAAATCTGGGTTCTTAGATAAATATCCGTACGTGTATCGCCATTGTTCATACAGAACTTGTAATTTGGCTGAGAATCGCGTAAATATCTTTAGACAGCTTGCGAAAACAAATTAGCCAGCGGTGATATTTCTCAAACTAACAATGGTCGATTTGCGTTAATTGCTTCATTTGCAAGTAAAACAAAATGCAATTCAATAGTAATAATAATTCAATAAAATGCACACCACGTCCTACCAAAAACCATTTTTAAATCGAGCCTGCGATATGTGCAATGTAATGCTTAGTGAAAAAGACATTAATAATGTTTCTTTTAATACGTTTAAGAGAAATATTTTTGATGTCTATTTGACTAGTTGATAAAGAAAATTTCTATTATTTAATAAAAACATGTAATGCTAGTTTATTATATGGTTATATTTTTATGTACATGAAAGTTTATTTTTATTTTTACATAACTAAAGTGAAAACCTCTATTTGGAATGTTATTTTTTAAATTTTATTATAACATGTTATTTTCGTAAATATTCTGTTGGTTTTCTAATAAATAAAAAAATGAAATAATGAAACGTGTTCATGCGTCAGTCAACGCATCGTTCACGAAAAATATAGCTAGAATTGTCATTATTGAATATTTTATATTAAAATGTATAAGATACTAATTCTGAGTGTGTCTTTATAAGTAATTCGTTTCATATATCGCAAAAATCTTATAAGCTATATAAAAAAATTATCATGCTTTCAGGCGTTTCAAAAATAATCCCGGGTTGAGAAGTTGCACACATACAAATAAAAAGATCTTTGCCTTATTTGTAAAATACTTCTTCAAGGGCATTCATGTACATATAAGCATATGGTAAAATATAATACATAAAATATCCCTGCCATAGAAAGCATACAAGTTTATTCAAGTCATAAAATTCCCTCTACCTCCTTCCATAAACTCCCTTTTTCCTTTGCCCTCCTTATTATCATCTTTTGTAATTTATGTTTTTTTTTAATGTTAATTTGTAATTTATGTTTTTTTTAATGTTCAAGTACTATCTACTCTCTGATTGCAAACAGCTATATACAGTATCAAACGTTTTGATCAATATCACTAGTCTGTTTTTGGTTGGTTGAAAGATATTGCTTTTTAGCAATAAGCCCAGTAATAAACTAATTTATTTTCTGTACATGTTTAAATATATAAATAAAGGGCAATTTGAATTTTCTTGCTATGAATATCAAATAACATAGCCATAATAAATACCTTTAAATTATGATGAAAATAACCCATTTAATAATCAATTTTTCAAATTTTATTTTTTACAAAGTAGAGAAATACAGAACTGTACATGAACGGTGTAACGATTTTCATTCCAATTTGTGCTGAATTTACCCTGAAATTCTTTATTTAAATAAGCTAATTAATTCAATTAAATATCCATATATAAAATGTAAAAGAAAATATTTTTTGCTTACTAAATATTAATTCTGAACTAAGCCTGACTATCCCCGAATATTTAACGTTTTTGACTCTGAAATATACTTCCGTAATTAATGAAAATTAAGAGAATACGAATTACTTTCCATAAAAAAATTAGGACGATTTATATTATTTTTCAAGATGTCCGTATATTTTAAAGTTCTGTATTTCATTAAAGCTCTATATTACCTAACTTCCTCTGCTTCTTATTCCAACAATATACATACATTAGCGTAATTAATTGGTCTACCTGTTATTTCTTTACTCATTCAGATCTCTCATGCCCAAACCATCTCAACGCAGCTTTCTTGATTTTATCAAATTGGTTATCTCAGCATTGTATTCTTTCCTTATATCACGATTTAAACATCTATCGTAGATCATTTTGCTGCACAATCTGAGAGATTGCATTTTTTCTAAGTTTTAAAAAAGAGAAATATTTGTGTTTTTATTATTTACACGAATATATCAATTTCGTACTTTTTCTGTGAGCCTAAGCGACTTATTATTAGAAATAGGTATTAAATTTTGGTAGAGTGGGTTCGAACCAAGAAACTCGACTTAAGAGTCCGCGAAGCTAACCACGGGACCACAACCCGACAAATTTCGACTGCATTCAGTCTATTTTCATCCTTCTTTTGCCAAACTCCATACATTAGTGTTGAGGTCAGGACTCCGTTGTGTACTGCCAGTTTAGCTTTAGCTATAACTGATTTATGTGCATCATTTACTTTATTCCTGGCATTTTCTTTATTTTTTTTATCTTTTCCAATCTTTCAGAAAAGATAAAAATGCTTTATTAATTTTTATATTTTTAATTTGCATAACGTTTTGTGACTAATTCGCAGTTATAACACCTTCTCATCTTTATCCGTGTACAATGGTGTATAGGATATCTTTTAGTTTACCGGTTTCGAGACGTACCCATCTCTTCGTCAGGACAATCAATACACCAGCATGCAATCAGTAGGTGCATGTCGGACCTAGGCCTTTAGTGCATGCTGGTCCTCGGGTCGACTAAAAACGCAAGTGATTAATATTGTGTGTAGTTGTAAGTGTGTGAACAGTGACGTGTAGTATTGTTTGCATGCTGGTGTAGTGATTGTCCTGACGAAGAAATGAGAACATCTCGAAACCGGAAGACGTAAATCTCGATAAGTGGTTACATACGAGTATGGTACAAAGATCACAAATATTTTGTAGAAAAAAGTGATTATTTTTTTAAATATTTTTGTGTCAAACGGAGATTTAAATCGATAAAAATTAAGGAAAAAGTTAAAATTCAATTTAATGTACCACAACAACGTACGTAAGCTTTAAAAAAATATATGCAAAGTTCCTTTGAACTTTTCAGCTTTCTGAAGGAAATCGCAAACCCTTCAGTCGAGTGTATAAAAGTTGGGGTGTATTTCTTGCGTCGGATAACAGCCCTTTGGCTGTCACTTGACACTTCCTAATGATGTAAACTTCGCGAGGATGTCCGAGATATACTTCCGGTGTTCCTGTTTGGTCCGAAAATATATTTAACGAGATTACCTGAGAAATAACGACGTGCGATTATTTTTTGTCCGTAACCTCTTAAACATTATGAAACTATTATATATTTTAAGGATGTCGAATGGCAATATTTATAAAAATAATTCATTTCATAATATTTTGGAGGTGTCTGAATCCTTGTTCGCAAATCTTGGTTTCTCCACTAGGCAGGTATTTTTCCAATTTGACTTCTCAATAAATATAAGGAAGAATGTAGAGTTCTGGGAGACTGGCCATGAAAGCAGCACACCAATTATAACAATGATTGTAACCCACGAATAATAAACGATTATTTATCATTTCAGTGAAACCTAAAAAATACAGTGACTGACTTTCATGTTAGGTAATACTCCATATTTGGTTCTCAATTCGCTCACTCCTTTCCACAACGTCATATTTCAAAAATCGTAAATTTTCTGTTGTGCATGTTTTCGATATGCCCAGAAATGTACTACTGTATATCCCAGCAAAAGCAGCATATTTTTTAACTTAATATTTACCCGCTACAGGGCAGAAAGTGTTGTTTTTGCATTTCGAAGAAAAAGTACTGTTTATTTTTTTTTTAATATACTCAATATTTTTCAAATGGAGAAAAAACATTCAGGTTGTACCTTAAAAGATCTGTTGCATAGTAAAACGTTCAATTAGTTGCTTGGTTTATTATTAGATTAAAAACCAATATTTTTAGCTTTTCCACTTTTTTATTTGACCAGCGACCGGGTTTCGTCGTTACCGACATCATACCGACGGTAACGACGAAACCCGGTCGCTGGTCAAATAAAAAAGTGGAAAAGCTAAAAATATTGGTTTTAATCTAATAATAAATTAAAAATGCAATTCCATCACGAAGTGTCGGTGGATAATATAAATCTATTAGTTGCTTGGTATTTATTTTTAACACATTGTACTATATTTTTAAACGTTAAAAACGATCTCCTGAGAAATTAACTTTTTTGATATATGACGTTGTTGAGCGAATTGTATAAAAAAATATATTTTCATACAAAATTAAAACTTGACCTTTTTTAAGGAAACAATCATTTTAATTGTTTACGTTCTAATATGATTAATTAGATCAATTTAAAAAATATATATTTTCCTTTTTGCTAGTTGATTATTTTGATTGTTTTTCTATCTCTTCTCTATATTTCCTCTAATATCCTTTATTTATTTTATTTTATTTTTTGTTACAGTCAAAATCCCTAGTAAACGAGCGAAGGCTTTTTAAAAAAAAACTATTTTTAGTAACTAAAAGGTGAAAAATTTGTTTGAAATTGACAGTTTCCTTTGAAAAATTCCTTAGCGTTGCTCACAAGGACAGATGATAGACAGGACCCATTACATTAAAATATAAAATACGCAAAATTTGCGTGGGGCGCATATTGAGTACACCCCACACAAGATAAAGTGTTATTATTCTTAGCTCGTTTGGACATTTCCAGCAGAATAACGGTGACGAATGGCGCCTCTTGCAATGGACCATTTTTCAGGGTCTTTTTTAATAGCACTCAGGGTTGGGAGCTTAATTCTGACTTAACCATAACTGAAAGAAAAGGTCGCTGTACTGTAAAACCTTGATATAACGGACTATTTGGGGGGAGGGAGTGTCCGTTAAAGTCCAAAGCCCGTTATATAGACAAAGATTTTTTTTTACATTTAACTGTATTTGACAATGATTGAAGAAAACACTTGTTTTTTACCACTTGAGTTTTATTATAGACTACATGTTTCAGAAGTTAAACTTTCATCATTTAGGTGTGTATAATAACTGTATTTGTTACTATACAGACCTGAATGATGGAAGTTTAACTTCTGAAACATGTAGTCTATAATAAAACCCAAGTGGTAAAAAACAAGTGTTTTCTTCAATCATTGTAACATGTCTTACCACAAAGTTAATGCCAAAACAATAAATAAAATAACTGTATTTATATTGAAAGCTGTCCCACCACATTCCCAGATCTGATATAGAAGCATCTAGACTTCCTGACAGACCTTCTTTTGCGAATATTTTTTTTCGTTTTTGTTTTATGAACTAAGTTGCGAAATTTATAGAAAAATGTGAGGCAAAATTGTATCCTGATATTACTGTGAGTTTAAATTTGAAAGTTTTCAATATCTTATGTCAATGCCAATCCTAATAATACAACTTTGTAAAAACAACCATTTAAAAAAAATATATAAATAAACATCAAAACACAAACAAAATTCTATTTATCGTCTTCGGACACTTCGTCAAGTGATGTTGCTGTTTGATATTCACGAGCTTGCTTTCGGTGATATTGCTTTGAAAAAGGAAGTTTTGTTTGCACTTTTAAGTTTGCTACATTTTTTACTTTCAATTTTTTTAAATTACGAAAATGCTTTTAATACATGAAGTTGAACTTCGTTATTTGACGAATAGCCAAAAAATGTTATTAGATCGTCGAGATGTGATCTCACCACTGAGAGCTTCATCTTTGGCGGTGCTATTGCTCCGGCTAGGTGCAGTCTACGAGCGGGATGGCATTATGACTCAAATTCTAGTGCTAGACGTATGACGTGATTATCATGGCCAGTATAAATCGTTTATATGCAACGATACATGAATTATAAGGTGTATAATATTGAAACGACGTTTTTTTTTACTTCTCAACGGAATTTTTCCGTTATGTTCGAAGTTAGTTAAACAAAGGTCCGTTATATCGGGGTTTCACTGTAGTTTGTGACTTATACTTGATAGTTAGCGGTTAAACGGCCAGTCAACTCAACCGTTTCGGCAAAGGCTTTAGATGAAATGAGAGAGAAAGGGACAGAAAGTATATTTCTAAAAACACATTGAAAATGACCGTCACGAACTTTCGTAACGGTAGCTACCCTTAACTTTCTAGCTTAATCTACAATTAATAATTTATAATTTTACCCTCTTATTTACATTTATCCGAACGCCGTGAGCTTTTTAAGTACGATCATTATTTTCTATATTATAGGTGTCTCAACTTGATTTGAAACATCTATCATTTTTATACGAAAGAAGATGGAAGTCTGAGCATTCCAGAGCTAACGACCTGGCATTTGACCTATATTAGTGAACACTCTACATTTGTGTAATGATCACCACTCTGCCCGTTAATGAAAATCCATATTGCATTCATTTTGGAACTTGTACATATGCAATGGCCTTGGAACCCTTTCACATGTTGGTAGTATTTTCAATAGATCTGGAAGTGTAGTTGATTGTGGCGCCATCAGTTGATTTTAAAAAAATAAATACATATGACTTGCTCCATTTCAAAAAACGTGAGATTCATTTCAAACTCGTCCACTTAAATTTTTAAGATAGTGAGCAGTGATAGTAATCATTTTCAGATGGTTTTCAGATTCAGACTACATTTTCTCCATTCTGCCCATTTTTGAACATCCATGACGCATTAATGTTTGAAAGATGTATATATGCTATGTTGCTAGATTCCTTTCACATGCTGGTTTTTATTTGACATATTTGGAAGTATGGTGATAGTGGCGCCATCAGTTGAGAGATTGGTGAAGCATATATTTATCTTCTTTCGTATAAAAACTATAGATGTTTCATCTCAAGTTGATACACACTAATAATATTAATGTTTTATTCAACAAAGGATAAATAATCCAGTACATGAATAAATAATAGTGAAAAATAACTTTATTTTTAGTTTATAATACAATAAAGTTGTATAATTTGCATCCATTATCTATTAAGTCATTAATAAAGATCTATTCGTGAATGGATAATGGAACTTCCATTTTTTTTTCATCCATGTTGAGATATCAAAAAATATTACATACGTGTAACATTCAACAATTCAACTTATGATTGACAACCACACTTCTTACATTCTAGGAACTTCTATATGTATGATTCAAATTCGAAAAGCCAAAAAATATCATTTTCATTTTTATTATTTTAAATTTATAATTCGACCAGATAATTTATTTACAACATTTTGAGTTTGTCCAAATACTTGTTCACAAATCTGAAACATCTCCAACTATAGAAGTTATTTATAATATTATTTTTAGACATCTCATCGGATATGAATTCCATATTCTTCTTCATCTTTGATAAGATGTCAAAAAATAATATGATAAATAACTCCTATAAAATTGATTATCCAGATTTGTGAACAAGGATTTGGACACACTGAAAATGTTGTAAAATTGGTTAAAGTTTAATTCGCATGATAAATTGTCTCTTCCCCATAAAAGCTCGTCAGTCTATGATTTAAAAAAGGCAGAGGTTTAGCGGGTCTTAGAGTTTCGACGTCACAATGTGACGTAATGAAGCCCCTCGGTCCGGATCCCCCATCCGGCGGAAGTAGTAATTAAACCTTCCGGCTCCGTTTCCGTTCGGAAGCCGCCGTAATTACGGCTGCACCGGCCGCAAAAAGGTCAAACTTGCTCCTGCAACTTCCTTCTTCTTTCGCTTCTAATTGAAAATGTGGCGGGCTTGCCGATGTTGGTCATTTCACCGCGCTTTTAATTACCCGATGATGAGAGTGATAGGTTTGCAGAATACTTGTGAACTACCAACTGCCAAAAAAAAATCGATGAATATTATAGTTGAGCAACAAACCAATAAAAAGTATAATAATCTTCCAACACAACTATTATACACACTTCACACGCAATTAAGGGTTTATGTGGTAAAGTAGAATACTTCAAAACATAAATTCCATTCCCGCCGATTGTTTCGACTCCTAACCTGACCGCTTTCAAGTATTTGGCATACCTGATCATGCCAAGTTTTTCTCGGTCTTCCTCTGCTCCTTTTTCCAATTACATTCGCCTCATAAATTTGTTTTGCCGTTCTTTCCTCACTCTCTTTTCTACATGTCCAAACCATCTCAACACCCTTTCTTAATTTTATCGATAATGCTTGTCTCTGCTTTGTATTCCTCCCATATTTCACTATTCGAACACCTATCGTACATCGATTTGTCGCACATTCTTCTGAGAGATCGCATTTTGACTGCATTCCATCGATAATGTATGTATTCTTTTACATCTTTCAGGTCATGTTTTAATTTTTTGTTTGTCATTATAATTAAAAAATCATCATCCATGTCTTGATGAGCGCCGTTAAAGTATTTGACAGAATTGGCGCTTTGAATTGGGCTCGAACAAAAATAAGTAAAAAATTTAAAAATATATATAATGTATAATAAGATAAAACAACACGTTTTAACAAAAAATAATATTTTCAATATTATTAATATTTAAAGCATTTAATTTGTGGTTAGTCATTTTTACTTATTTATTTTTTTACAAAAATGTTAATAAAACTAGTATATAACTACCCACCGAGATTTTTACGTATACCGGTTTCGAGACGTACCCGTCTCTTCGTCAGGACAATCACTAACACAGCATGCAAACAATACTACCCTTCACCACCATAGCACCATTTACACACTCAAAACTACACAAAATGTCTAACACATGCGATTTTTGGTCGACCCGAAGACCAACATGCACTATAGTTTTCAATACAGACATGCGTTACGAGCCGAGGTTAAACGTGCATTGGTGGTGAAGGGTAGTATTGTTTGCATGCTGTGTTAGTGATTGTCCTGACGAAGAGACGGGTACGTCTCGAAACCGGTAGACGTAAAAATCTCGGTGAGTGGTTATATACTAATTTTATTAACATTTTTGTAAAAAAAGAAAAAAGAAAAAATAATAATGAGACCGAAAAGTTCGAAGAGGTCTGGGCGTAGAAACACAGGGTTAAAATATATGAAATTATAAATTGGTTTAGATTTAATTACGAAAATTATGCAATTAACCCAAAATATAAGGCTTTATTCTTGGCGAGAGGGGACAACTCCGCAAACCGGGAAAGTTTATTTTATATTCAATTGGTCTGGAAAACGGTCACGTTAAAGGCTGTTGTCTTTGTTTCTGAAAAATCTAATTAAGGGGGGGTTATTAATTCACTTTAGCAGAGACAAAGTCATTTCTTTGAATTTAAATACTCTAGGAAAGAAAATAATATGCAGGCTTTTAATTCATCTCTGAAGGTGGATATTTTTATGTTTTGTGTTTTAACAGCATTATTAACTTTGTGGTAAGGTAAAATAATACTATGTCTATCATTTATAGTTCATTTATACGTATAATACTACTCTAATTAGAGTATAAAGCTGATTTGATGACGGAAAGGTTATTTTTAAACTAGTTATCGCGAAACAGAGATTTTGAGTGGCATTTCACGAAGTGAAAGATGAATAATAAGGAGAAGGAATATATGTATAAATATATATATATATATATTATATATATATATATATATAATATATATATATATATATATATATATATATATATATATATATATATATATATATATATATATATATATATATATTATATATATATGTTTATATATATATATATATATATATATATATATATATATATATATATATATATATTATATATATATATATATATATATATATATATATATATATATATATATATATATATATATATATATATATATATATATATATATATATATATTTATATATATTTATATATATATATATTAGAGTATAAAGCTGATTTGATGACGGAAAGGTTATTTTTAAACTAGTTATCGCGAAACAGAGATTTTGAGTGGCATTTCACGAAGTGAAAGATGAATAATAAGGAGAAGGAATATATGTATAATATATATATATATATATATATATATATATATATATATATATATATATATATATATATATATATATATATATATATATTTATATATATGTTTATATATATATATATATATATATATATATATATATATATATATATATATATATATATATATATATATATATATTTATATATATATTTATATATATATATATATTTATATATATTTATATATATATATATATATATATATATATATATATATATATATATATATATATATATATATATATATATATATATATATATATATATATATATATATATAAATATATATATATATATATATATATATATATATATATATATATATATATATATATATATATATATATATATATATACATATATATATATATATATATATATATATATATATATATATATATATATATATATATATATATATATATATATATATATATAAATATATATATATATATATATATATATATATATATATATATATATATATATATATATATATATATATTATATATATATATATATATATATATATATATATATATATATATATATATATATATATATATATATATATATTATCATTTGATGATTTATACGAACATGGAGACAGAAGTCTGGCCATTTCAGGGCTTAAACCTGGTATTTGGTTGGCTTAGGTGATCACTTTATACTCGTGTGTAATGTTTACCAGTCTGCCCATTATTGGTTATTCATATTGCATTTTTTTAAGGCAAATATGTTTAAAACCACGGTTGTAGGATTCCTTTCCCATGTTAAATGTTATTTTGATAGATTTGAAATTATTGAAGATGGTGATACCATCAGTTGAGAATTTGTGAAGTTTAAAAAAGAAAGTGAATTAATTTTTAATGATAATAATATTTTTTCTCGTCATAAAATTTGAAAAGGTTAATGTTTTCTATTTTAAATTCTTGTTTTTCTTTTATCAAGGTTATTTCATGATAAGTAAAAACGAACACCCTCAACATTGAATATCATACCGACATTTAAGAAAATATTCCCTTTGAAATATGTATTTCGAAATACCTGAAAATATTACGAAATAATTTTGATGCTTTTCAAAAGAAAGTACGAAATATTACCATTTTAATAAGATTTCTTGATAAATATTTAGCCGACGAAAGCTTTTTTGCGTACTGATAAGGAGAAGAGGAGTGGAAAAAGATAGCGTGATAGGAATACAGCGAGTCCGGAAGAGAAATAAGGAAAGAATGGAGTGATTGGGGGAAAAGAATGAAGTGATAAGTGGAGAATGAGGTAGCAGAAGGGTAATAATGTACGTCTGGTGAATCTCTAATGAAATCTTAAGCAAAATAATCTATGGCATATTAGAACGGAGAGATAGCCTTTACTAATATAAAATCGAATAATAATTCAATCATACATATTCATCAGAAACTTTAATTTATATGAGAAGCTTTACAAGAAACTATTTATATATAATATAAGATATCGTGCGTATACTGGCAAAAAACTAAAATACCTATTTGAATAATCCGTTATTTAAAATACCCGCTATTGAACTGAAAGTTGAATTTACTTTTAAAACCATATCGCTCACTGCTTTCAAGAACGTCATAAATAGAAAATCGTCAATTTTCAGTTGTGCATGTTTTCGGAATTCCCAGAAAATGTACTATATCCCAGCAAAAGCGGCATATTTTTAACATAATATTTACCCGCTACAGGGCTGAAAGTGTTGTTTTTGCATTTTGAAGAAAAGGTATTAATATATTATTAGATTAAAACCAATATTTTTAGCTTTTCCACTTTATTTTTATTTGACCAGCGACCGGGTTTCGTCGTTACCCGAAATGGGTAACGACGACACCGGGTTTCGTTTCGACGAAACCCGGTGCCAATTTTTACAATATTGAAAAAATAAAACTAGAACTTTGTTTTAAACCATTTTTGGTACTTTTCTCAAACCGGTTTCGATGTCTGTTCATGTCCATCCCTGAAGATGACAAGGTGTTCGTCGAAACCGGACGGAGAAAAGTGTCAAAAATAAATGTGCTTAACTAAGTTCTAGTTTTATTTTATAAAGTTTTTCAAATTATTATTATTATTCTGCGTATATCGATTGAAAGTATGTCATTTAGATCGTAGTTTTCTTGGCCTGAACCATTTTTTATCGATCAGAAGAGATAAGTTATGTAAAAGAAACAAATTTCAAAAGCTAGAAGTAAAAGACAATTAGATTTCAAACATTCAATGCGATATGATTGACTTGATTGTGTGCCTATTGTATCAAGTGATCAATTGTCCTTACAAAACTGCCAGACACAGCGCCGAAGTGTGAATAATATTAATTTATTTGATCATTATTCATCAATTATTATGCGGCAACCATGTCAGCATGGTGCTGATAGACATCCATGGGGAATATATGCATATAATATGTGCGCACCATAAATTGCCTATTGCGAACACGACCATGATGTTGGAAATGTCCGGAATACTATCGAATATCGAATCTCTAAAACCAAACTTTAACATAAATACATAAAAAAGAATTTCATTAATTTATTTGACAGTCACTTTGAGGTAATATCTATTTATTTTTCATTTAAGTTTTACTTGTTATATACCACTATTTCTTATATATATATAAAGATATATATATATAAATATATATATATATATATATATATATATATATATATATATATATATATATATATATATATATATATATATATATATATATATATACATATATACATATATATATATATATATATATATATATATATATATATATATATATATATATATATATATATACATATATATATATATATATATATATATTTCTTATATATATATATATATATATATATATATATATATATATATATATATATATATATATATATATAGAAATAGAATTAAATATAAATATTTGTGTAAATAATAAATATTTCTCTATTTAAAAAAAAAACAGGTTATGTCAAAATATCAACGAATTTAAATGTCTTTGAAAAGATATGTCCAACCGTTCGTCGATTTAGTTATAGTTTATAGTCTAGTTAAAAATATAAAGTAAGGAATGATTAAAATACTTACAGTATGGCTTACTTAACATACGAAATTTTATTAATTGTATTTTTTACGCATTTTGCAATTAGGGGTGAATAATGAGAATGAGATAAAAAAATATTAAACCAAAAATAATTGTAGATAATCACAGCGACTAATTTGCTATTCAGTCAGTATCGAGATCTTGTGGAATATATGGAGCCAATAATCTTATATCATGCATTGCGCATAACCTATCAACGTTTTTGCTACTTACAAATACAGAGTGCTCTAAAAAAATAATTAATTATTATTTTTTAAACATTTTCAAATTACCACAAATTTAAAGTATGTCCAAACACTTGTTCATAAATCTGAGTTTTTTCCTATAAGAAGTTATTTTAGAAAATAAAAAAATATTGTTTACAATTTACAACATTTTGAGTGTGTCCAAATACTTGTTCACAAAATCTGGATTATCTCCAATTACAGGAGTTATTTTCATATTATTTTTTGACATTTCATCAAAGATGAAGAAGAATATGGAAGTCTGGGCATTTACGGGGCATTTTTGTTTACAATTATTTAGGTACGACGTAACAATATATATTTGAACCAAACGGTATGTGAAAAACTTCTTTATCTTCAAAGGACTCATAACTGTATAAATTCTCGATAGCTTGCACAAGTATATAAAAATATGGGTATGCAACCCCGAGTAAAAAAGTCTTTAAAGTTTAACTCTAGAATTTGTGAACAAGTGTTTGGAGACATTACAAATGTTGCGAATAATTATGATTAATTTATTTTATAATTAATGTATTTTACTAAAGAGGCTTCATGATTGCGTGTGTACACACAAACACATACACATAGACTTCCAGACTTCCATATTCTTCTTCATCTATGTTCAGATGTCAAAATGAAGAAAAAAACTCCTAAGAGATCCAGATTTGTGAATAATAAATTTTTGAATTATCTAATTAAATACGAGTAGCTTTTAAGTTTCTGAATGCTTTTCGCTGATACTTTGTGGCACATTTTACACTTTATACAATAAAACAACTTTGTTTTTAACCACTTTTTTATTGGTACATTTTTTCTCCAACACACAAGACATGACAAGGTTCTTGTTTCGACAAGAACCTTGACATCATAAGGGTTTAACATGTACATGTTGTACCCTGGTGATGACATAATTCTTGTCGAAACCGGTTGGAGAAAAATGTACCAATTAAAAAGTGATTAAAAACAATGTTGTTTTATTTTATAAAGATTTTTTATTTTTTAAAAAGTGTCGGGTTGTGGTCCCGTGGTTTGTGTCGCGGACTCTTAAGTCAGAGTTCCTCGGTTCGAGCCCACTCTACCACAATTTGATACCTATTACTAATAATGAGCCGCTTAAGCTCACAGAAATAGTATGAAATCGATATATTTGTGTGAATAATAAAAACACAAATATTTCTCTTTTTTTTTTAAACACTCTATACCAAATACGCCTACTAAACAATCTCCCGACATTTGCGTACTGTTCTCGCTCAGCTCCATAAATTTCCCTTAACTAGTCGACTTAATAAATAATTGTCGGCAGATTGATTTAGTGTCTAATTCCTTTTAGACCAAGTGTCTATCTGATTAATTTCAATCTTACAATCATTATCTCAATAATTTATTATGAATTTAATCTCATATAAATTCATTTAAGTTGGGTAGCATAAAAAACTTCGTTTATTAATTCGGCAGTCAGTTTGTGAACTGAATGAACTGAAAAAATACTTTATGGAAAGATATTTGTATAAGGGATTAGTTATATTTTCTCTATTTTTCCTTCAAACATGCTCTCACCTTATATTTTTATTGTTTTATATTTTGTCCAGTGTTAGTTTTGTTCAATTTGTATATCAGTCTTAACTTAGTTAACCTTTATTCCAAAATGAGAAATGGACATTACTCACCGCGAATATTAGATATGTGACATACGTATGTTTTTTATTGACTTTTGTATGTGACTTTTGTATTTTTTAAAAATAAAATAAGGTTCATCTAAAGTAAAAAAATGTACTATTGGTGACACGGAAACCTAAAAACCTTGGTGGTTTTTAAACCCAAACTGGTTTCGTTGTAATTATTTCACAGACAATTAAAACATGCGGAAGTCTACTCAGGAAACAAACCTGTTAGCGGAATCTTAACCCTTTCATTAACCTAGATTTTTCATTCACAACTTTTTAAAAATACTCGGTAAATACCACTATTTCTTAAAATCTTTTGTGATATGTATTTCGATGCAGTCATCTTCATTATCGAATGCATGTAAGCACATGCATATGTTTAAAATAATAATATTATTTATAATATCAAACACTTTATTTTTGTCCGCCTCCGTAGTGTAATGGTCAGCACGCTAGGCTACCGTTCTGGAGGTCCCGGGCTCGATTCCCAAGGGGGGTAAAATAAATATTAGTAATTTTTTCACTGTCATATTTATTCAATATTACCCTGGACTGGTACCTGAAGCGGAGGGCTGCTCACCTTTCCTTCATGTGTAAACGATCAAGATAACACTGCGTTTATATGACGCAGTGCCCTATGCACCATTGGGGTTCGGATAAGGGTTTTATTATTATTATTATTTATACCAAACACTGAATTATTCACCCGACGGATGAGATGTCATTTTTTTAAGTGCCTCATCTTGATAGGAAACATGTACGAGTATATGGAAGTCTGAGCATTCCAGGGTATGGTTACGACCTGGTATTTGGCTGTCGTAAGCGATCACTTTATACACTTGTGCTACGTTCACCATTCTGCCCATTATTGAACATCTATATTGCACTCATTCATAAAACTTATCATAGCATAAATACTAACTTTATTATTTACAACACTTTGAGTGTGACTTAATACTAGATTATCTCCAATTAGGATTTATTTTTGCTATTACTACATGGCTATTTTTAACTAGCGCATACTGTGTGACGAGTTTGATCAATATATCTACAAGTTTAAAAAAATCGAGTAGTGTGGTTGTGAACCATAGGTAGAATTGGTAAATGTTACACGTGTGTCGAGTGATCACTTAACCAAGCTTATGAGTCGTGTGTAAATGCCCAGACTTCCATATTGTTCTTCATCCATGTTGAGATGTCAATGCCCAAACCTCCATATTCTTCGTCATGTATGCTGAGATGTCAAAAAAAGTTTATGATTGATGGTTTCAATTAAGTATAAACTAATTTGATGCATTTTTTTTTATTATCTTAAAAAAGAAATCAACATATGTCCTCTTGAATGTATAACTTACAATTTCATATTGAAAACAGATATTGAAAAAAAAATAGCCCAGGAATATGGCGCTCGTATAAATGCAATCATTTGAAGGATTTCTCCCTATTGAAATTCTTCTATTCAAATCCTTCAGTGGAGATTATACATCCCCTAAGCCCCTTGAATAAGTCTCCATTATAGTCCTAACAGCTTTACCGGATGTTCTTAGTTCCGTTATGGAAGGATGGAAACGGAAGTGGAAACAGCAGCTTAAGCTGCCTACTTCCTGGAATGTTAACTGCCGAAATGCAGCATAAAACGCGGAAACGAGAATGTGAAGGAAGAAGGTTTTTTCTTTCAATTGCAGAAAGTTTAGTGTCGACTGAAATGCACATGGCAACGTGGCGTTTTTTTTTTCAAAATGATTTAAAACACATAACAGAGAAACAAAACTTCAAAACTAAATAGCTTGACACAGTTAGCAATTTAACTTTATTATTTTGAGAAATAAATAACTTTGTTTTTTTGATCCACTCACATTTTTATTATCAACCAACTAGTTTCAGCAACAACCTGTTGCCCTCTTCAGGGTGTAATTTATGAATAAAAAAACAAAGTCTTTTTATTTCTCAAAATACTTGATCAATATGATCCACAAAGTAAATGCTTTCAATGTCAGGTTATTGAAATAAAATTGTTACGATTTGACATTTTTAAACAAATAAAATTTTGAAAGGTAGAAAGGAGATGAGGTGTGTTGAGATGGTTTGGACATGTAGAACGAACGAGTGAGGAAAGAACGGTAAAACAAATTTATGAGGCGAATGTAAGTGGAAAAAAGAGCAGAGGAAGACTGAGAAAAACATGGCACGATCAGGTATGTCAAATACTTGAAAGTGGTCATGTTAGGAGTCGTAACAATCGGCGGGTATGTATGAGGAGATGCATGAACGTGGAAGAGCCGAAGAATGTTTGCAAAGACAGAGTGGTGTGGCGTTCTATTTTCTCTGCCTACCCCTGCGGGGAAGCGGTGTGATGGTTAGTTAGTTATTTAGTTAGTTAGAAAGGAGACAAAGTGAACAACGGTTTACCATACCACAAAGTTATGGATGCTTTTAATATACACTATATATCCTTAAGTAAGTTTTTTGAAATATTTTTTTTTTAAATTATTTATTTATTTCTTCTACCTAGCTACATCCCAGCCTGTTGTCTTTGTATACTGCTGGGGTCAGCTCTCTTCGTCCTCAGGTTATATGTCCTTCTGTCCTGGATAACGTCACCTAGGCCATGCCTTCGAATCATGTTATCTTTCTGCTTCACCCATGAATTCCTTGGTCTTACTCTAGATAACTTTCGAGGAAGATCTATTTCGATTGCCTTGTTAACTATATGTTGGGATTCTCTGCGTCCTATATGCCCATACCATCTCAATTGTCCTTCCTCTACCTTACTATTAATGTCTGTTACGCCCAGGCTTCAACGAATGCGTGAACTGAAAATTATTTATTTATTTGTTTTAATTAATATTTTTTTATTATAAATTCTATGACCAAGTTCCATTCGGTATTCTTTACTTATCAAATTGAATATAATTTCATATACAGGGGCGTTTTAGGACGCATAATAATGTTTATTCCTTCATTGTCCCATTTTTTAATGTTTTATTTGGACCAAATTCAATGGCGGCCGCTTTTCAATTGTGTGTGGAACTCTCATTGTCTTGGTTTATTACTGACGACAGCTGGAGACATTCATAATAAATGTTAAGGATTTATTCCATTCAAAGGACGAAAATATATTTTTTAACTTGAATAATAAAAAAACAGCCATTCTTCTCCAGGATTTAAAATGTTCCTAAATTGCAATCAGTTCAAAACGTTATGAAATCTACAACATTTTGAGTGTGTCCAAATACTTGTTCACAAAATCTGGATTATCTCCAATTACAGGAGTTATTTTCATATTATTTTTTGATATCTCATCAAAGATGAAGAAGAATATGGAAGTCTGGGCATTTACGGGGCTTACGACCGTCATAGGCTGGTTTAAGTGATCACTTTAAACACGTGTAACATTCACCAATTCTACCCATTATTGACAACCACACTACTCAAATTCTTGGAAGTTCTATATATGTGCTTGATAAAAAGCTTCTTTACATCTCACCAATAGATGTCTCTAGTGAAGTTCTAGTGATTCATGAACAAGGTTTCTAAATTGGTTCATATATATAGAACTTCCAAGAATTTGAGTAGTGTGGTTGTCAATAATGGGTAGAATTGGTGAATGTTACACGTGTGTAAAGTGATCACTTAAACCAGCCTATGACGGTCGTAAGCCCCGTAAATGCCCAGACTTCCATATTCTTCTTCATCTTTGATGAGATATCAAAAAATAACGTTATGAAATCAGTAAGAAATATAATGGTCAGATGAAGTCATTCTCATTATGCGGTAAATACAGGATGGCACAAAATTAATAATCCTATCGGAAGATGTTATACTTTTTGCAAATGTTGATCATATTTGACGTTTCGCTCCTTCCTTTTACAACGTCATATATATAAAAAAAAAAAACATGATTTTTCAGGAGATCGTTTTAAAAGTATAAGAATATAATAAAATGTATTAAAAATAAATATCAACCACTTATTCAACTTTTTATTGTGCAACAGATCTTTTTAGGTAAAACCTGAAGGTTTTATCTCCATTTGAAAAATATTAAGTACATTTAAAAAAATATTAAACAATACCTTTTCTTCAAAATGCAAAAACAACGCTTTTTGCCCTGTAGCGGGTAAATATGTTATAAATATGAAACTTATGCTGGAATATAGTACATTTTCTGGACATTCCGAAAAACATGCATAACTAAAAATTGTCGATTTTTGAAATATGACGTTGTTGAAAGGAGTGAGCGATTTGTGAACTAGACAGCTGAGTATACAAACAGATTCAGGGTAGCGCAAAATTAATCATCCTTTTTATTCAATCAAAAAAATGAGTAATGGAAATCTGTATCCATCCAGACTCTCCCACATTGGACTGTACGGCCAACCTCAAGGTATACGACTCCCGAGCAGACCATCAAAGAGATGCCTCGACACCTGGGAATCGACATTGTAGGAGGCTAATCCCTTTTAAAACAGGTCACGAGGCCTACACAAAAGAAGAAGAAAAGAAATCTTTTTTTGAATCTTAATTTTAATCATACACCAGACTTTTCATCGGAAATAAAATAATGGCCTCCAACAAAATGTAATAATTAAGGTATTTTAAAAGATTTTTTTTAATGTGTAAAATAATATTCAGATAATATATTATATCAAGGTCTCGAATTGTTTAAAAGGAAAGTAAAAAATAACAACGGTGTTTTTTTTTGTATTAAAATTGTCGGGGGAAAAAACATTGAAGAACTAATTCCAAATTTTAAAATTTATATTACATTTACTTTATCCATAGTATCGGCAGACAGTAACAATAATTTTGGATAATTTAAACGGCATAATTTGCTCAAAATACTACCGTTTTGTTGTTGGGATACTACCAGTATTTTCATTTCCATTTTGTACCAATTATTATATGATCATATAAATCACTTTTCAAAAATCCTATTGTATTGTATAACTTTTTTTGCATATATATAAACTTGTATTAAAAAAAAAACCATGGTCATGGCTGGCAAATGGATTTGAATTACGATAGTAAGTGCAAAGTGCTACTGGTTTAGCCCACGGCTCTCATAAAATATCGATAAAATAAAACTTAACGATCATAATCCAGAGAACGATAATTATAACAGCCTTTTTTTCACGTATTCGGAACGTCCTACTTAATATTTCGATTAAATAATTGGTTAATTTATATTTTAACGTAAATTTTACTTGGTAAATACCGTTTTTTCTTCAAATCTATTGTGACATGTGTTACACGAATGACACGTCTAAATTTTGGAGCTGTATCCTTGGGACGTTAAAGGATGTAGAGGGGGAAGGAGTTATTTCTAATTTCGATTTATTTATTTGCATTTTTTATTTTATTTTTTGTTTTTATCAGTGAGAACATTAAAACACGTGTCATAATAGATAATTGTAAAAACCAAGTACATCTTTAATAAAAAAGGGGTGATATTGTCACAAAGTGTCTGCGGAATCAATTAATGAAATGATTTATTTCAATTTATAAACAATATAATAAATTACGCGTTGAATTAAAATATATAAATTTCTATTTAAATGAAGAAGTAGGTGGTAACTAATTATAAATTAACCATCACCCCGTTTTACATAAACAAAAACGATACACATAAAAAATATGACAGTGGACCAAAAAAGATTTTTTAATGGCTTGGAATATTGAGTACGGATGATTATGTATGTAAAATTAGGGTTTTAAACACAACGGCTCGATTTTATATCAAACATCCATATGTTATACTTATGATAGCAATATATTTTTCTTTTACATTTTTTGAATAGTCATAATTTTTTAAAAAATATCACGTTGCGTACAACATTTTAATACAAGCTCAGTGCACAGCACCAGTAGCTATGAAGTGTTCATTCAATACAGAAAAGCTCTGATTGGCGTTTGAATGAAATCTGACGGAATCCATTGATCAAATAATCGAATAATCTAATCGGTACAATAGATCCATTGTTGTATTTTATCAAAAAGAACCTTATAAAAACGAGTTGAAAAACATATCTACGTATACATTGTTATAAGTAAACGTTTTTTTTTCTAGATCACGGTGCAAACATCAGTGTAATACAATAAAATCATAATACATTATGTTTCTGTTATAAAAAAAAACTGCATTGAGATAATCACGGAGGCAATAATTGATTCTCAAATAAAATGCACGAAATAATATAGGGCGATCAGTAAAATAAACTTCGATCGGGTACTTTATCATACATTGTATAACAGAATAGAATTGTGTTACATTCTGATATCTCAAATTTGTTGAGGGATGGACAAGACAATTTCTAAAATTGATTCTCAATGTGAGAGCATTAAACATTTTTTTACTCCATTTCTTGAGAAAATCGAATAACCACTTATCTTGGATTAACACAAGGATATCCATTTGTACGGGTATTACACGACTTAACGCTATATCACCTAGTAAACACCACTTCCATTATGTTGTATAATCTATGACGTAGTGCGATGTTACGTGAAATTTATTATACTCATCGCCATATATTATTTTGCACATTTTAGCTGAGAATTACTTTATGCCCACGCGGTTTTCCTAATGCAGTTTTACTTAGAATACAGTAGGTATGACTTAATTGTATTTTGGTTATTTGTACATCGTAATAAAGAGAAAAATTTGCTTTTCATACCAAACTAGCAAGTTTTATATGTAAAGAAATGCATTTCTTTTTGTTGAATTTAAAAAAGCGACAGAAAAAAATCAACCTGGCGAAGAAACGTCAGTTATGAGATTTATTAATTTCAAATGTCGTTTCTTTGTTTTTGTCAAAGCAACACGAGTATATTGAGTTTAATATTTATTTATTTTTCAAAACATATTACATACATAAGTCATATATAATACTCCCGATGAGTAATTTCTATTTCTCATTTTGGGACATGGGATTAAGGTTAACAAGACTGGAACACAAATAATACAGTTACAAAAAAGATTTTAACAAAATAACCAAAACTATTACATGGCAAAACTAAAAAATCCAAATACACACATCAAAGGAAACCTAACACATACCTCTTCAGGTCGAAATCGCTTTGATTATTCTGCAATAAAGTTGTACAGCCTGCTTCCATTAAATCTCATTAAAAAACATAAAGTCAATTAAAATATATGCAAGCACTAAAGAGATATTCATAAATGGATAACTACTTTTTTAGATAATTATATTTGACTGCACTTTCTCCATTTTGCCCTTTATTGAACATCCAAGGTGAATTAATTTTTGAAAGATGTTAGGTGCAATGTTGTTGGATTCCTTGATAGCCATTACGTGACATATTTGGTAAGTATGGCTGAAAGTGGCGCCATCGGTTTAGAAATTTGTGAGGAGATTTTGTTGAGAAATCCAAGTTTCGTATAAAAACAATAGACGTTTCATCTCAAGTTGATAGACCCATAATATTTTCATATTTTTTTCATGGGATAAATAATCCAGTGCCTGAATAAATAATAGTAAAAAAGAACTTTGTTTATTATGCACAAAGTTGAATTTAACCTGCTTTGATAATCCATTAAGCCCTAAAAAAAAGATTCATACATAAATGGATAATGGAAATGGATATATCTGAAATAGATCGCATTATTCGGCAGTGTCGTATTTGATTGTATGTCATAAACAATTTTCTTTCATATACTTTTATAAACAAATAATGTTAAATGTGCCCACGGCACTTTAAACTTTGTACGGAAAATTTTGTACGGGGACATTATTGTAATTTTCAATTATCTGTATTTTACATATGATCAAATAAATAAAATGTGTTCGAAACATTAAAAATAAAACAACTTTGTTTTAACCACTTTTTATTGGTACACTTTTTCCAACCGATTTCAACAAGAACCTTGTCATTATCAGGATTTATGTACTAATTTTAAAACATTGAAATACTCGTACTGATGATGACAAGGTTCTTGTTGAGACCGGTTGGAAAAAGTGTACCAATAAAAAGTGGTTAAAACAAAATTGTTTTATTTTATAAAGTTTATAAAATATGCCACAAAGTATCTACGAAAAACATTCAACAAAAAATGTGTTTGTTCTATATTTTGTATATTTAGAGTATTGTTAACATTTTGGTACGGTAATATAACACTCTCTCTATCACTCATAGTTTACATTGTGTAATACCACTTGAAAACACTACTTCATGACTACTGGTTTCGAAATAACCATACCATCATCAGTCTACATGGCTGAGTTTTGTTTATACTTGTCTAAGATAAGTAGTTATTTGATTTCTTCAAGAAACGAATTGGAAAAATGTTAATTCTCTCTCACTGAAGATCAATTTGAGAAATTGTTGTGCCCATCCCACTTTCTCTGAAGACAAAATCATAAATAAAAAATATGTTCGAGAAATCAGAGTGTAGACCATCCTTTATTCTATAATTCTGACAAATGTACAAGTCGTGTTGCGCTGCAGGGACGATTGCCTCGCAAATTAGCGCGGCGCGGCCGTACGAAAGGTCGGGACAATACGTTACTAGGCCCGCTGCACACGCGACACATATCGCTCACTCCTTTCAAGAACGTCACAAATAAAAAAACTTGATTTCTCAGGAGAACGTTTTAAAGTTTGAAAATATATTACAATGTATTAAAAATAAATATCAAGCCACTTTTTGAAGTTTTTACTATGCAACAGATGTTTTTAGGTAAAACCTGAAGGTTTTTTCTCCATTTGAAAAATATTTAGAATATTTAAAAAATAATGAAAGAATACATTTTCTTCAAAATGCAAAAACAACACTTTCTGCCCTGTAAATATTAAGTTGAAAATATGCCACTTTTGCTGGGATAAAGTACATTTTCTCGGCATTCCGAAAACATGCACAACTGAAAATTGACGATTTTTGTTTATGACATTCTTGAAAGTAGTGAGCGATATATGAGTCGATAGGAAGGTTGCCGGTCGCTGCCTGAATGGGCACATAGCACGTCCCGGCGGAGGCAGATGTCAACCGTCTCGTCCTTTGTCTTCACTACTGGCTCGATACTTCAATTACTCGGAACGGACTATACGGGTCCGGTCTGGTGACTTTTGCGAGGTTAGATTTGTGCCGCTCTCAACCCTTTGGTGAACAACTTTAACCGATTGTCTTATATTCCAAGGATATTTTTTTCATATATTAATTAATATTAAAATTAGAAAATGCGAGTTGAGATAGTACATATACAACAAATTTATGAGGCAAATGACACGTGTGGTCGACTCCCAGCGCGATCACTTTCAAGTATTAGAAATACTTGACCAAGTTTTGCTCGGTCTTCCTTTGCTTCTGCAACCAACCAAATTTGCCTTATGATTTTTTTTTACCGTCCTTTCTTCACACATTCGATTCACATGCCTAACTATCTTCTTTCTTAATATTATCTAATATATTTATATTTATATGAATATATATTTTTACTCTTTTTTGAGTTTATTCATGTAAACACATCTAGTTTAGAAAAATAAAGGTGCTTTTTAGACTTCTCTCGTTTGCGAGTGATTTTGGCTCTTTCAAAATAAATATGTACGTACATATTTTGTTTGAAGTATGTTGTGTAGGTATAATTTATATTTAAAGCCTTGTGATTTTCCATATTATAATTAAAATGTAACATTGTTTTAAAATCACTATAAATATATATTATTATAATGTCTACCAGTTTCGAAGCTTACCGCTTCTTTATCAAGACAGATTAATACTAAAAAAGTATTAATCAGTTATTAGTATTAATCAGTCTTGATAAAGAAGCGGTTAGCTTCGAAACAGTTAGACATTATACAAATGTTATAATAAAATATTTATAGTGTTTTTAAAATAAAGTAACATTATATTGTTGTTACTTTAGTTGTATAGGTGTTTGAAATATATTGTATATATATTGTCAAATTGTTGTAAGATTTTTGTTTTAAATATATTATATAGGTGTTGTCGCTTTGTATTTTCATATGTTGATGAGAACATCTGTATTTCTCGAAAGTGGTCGTGTTTACCATCAATAAACTCAGTAAGGTGGTGTTTTATTTTTATAGTTGAATCTAACGACAATTGATCGACATGCATTTTATTAATCCGCGATCCGGTAACAATGTATTTTTTCCAAAAATGTATGTATGAAGTCCATATACAGCTTGCGTAAAAAGTAGAATAGGATTAAGATTCTTCATAAACAGGATATAGCTCAGTAGAACCGGTTCCAATAGCCACTAAAAATGTATCTATTTAAGTGTCTCTGCCGATTTGACTTGACAGTTACACGTAAAAACGTAGTAACTATGTTTTCCTTAATGTAAAAGAATATTGCAAAAAATATCGTTGTAATTTTAACTAGTACTGGGCAATAAAATCTTCTTCTTTTTCCTTCTTATAGATCAGAGGATCTTTCCGTTATCTGTCTCTGCAAGATATATTATAATTATTATTTTTCATTTTTATTTTTTTATTTGTATTTTATTGGAAGGAAAAACAACAGTTACAATATATGATAAATCAGAATACAAAAAAAACATGAGTACCAATTACAGTTCTTCACAACTATGCATAAGAAAAATCTATGTATAAGAAGAGACATTCGACAATGATGGGATAAAGAGAGATTTGGAAAATGAATATAAATTAACAAAATTTCTGAAATATTATATTAATTTTTTCTATCAAACATTTAATCTTTCCCTTAAGGGGTAATTCGCTATCTGGATGATTCAGTATGCGATCACTGCGTACGTTTTAAAATATATAAATATTAGACTTTGAAATTTTGTTGAATTTATATTAAAAAAATATTATTAATACCGTTTTTGCATTGAAAAAATAAGTTTTTCTTCGAAATAAATATATGGTTTTGAAAAGAAAAGTCATTGAAAAGTACGGAGTTTAAAAAATGTTAAAAATATATTTTTGTATATTTTAAAAATAGCAACAACAAAAAAATATATTCCAAAAAAAATCGGGCGTGAAATGACGTGCGGCTCCTAGCATTGCCAAACGCTGAATAAATCCTTGATTGAGAGTATGGCCTTACATGTTATAACACGGTACATATTTTTTTTAGTTACTACGTTTTGATGCTTTTCCCTCCCTAATCCAAAAAGTGATTTGATTACTTCAGGTTATTTAATTATTTACAGGCAATTAAGATTTTACTCTTCCGGTTGATATCAGATTTTTTGGCAAATTAAACTTTCGAAATTGGCTTATATATATAACTAACTTGTTTACATTTTTTTAAATTTGCATAGATGGTTAGTTTACTTTCGAATTGGAAAAAAATATATATGCATAGCGATATTAATACGATTTCTTTTTTTAATCGTCATAAATATGTAAAGCTATTTTATATAATAATATTTTAAATAAATATTTCTGCAATAGGGTATGTATTGAACTGCACCGGGGCGCCAGTCAATAGTCATATTAATCTAACTTACTAACTACAGAGGTAGGCAGAGAGAATAGAAAGCTACACCACTCTGTCTTTGAAACAATATTCGCCTCTTCCACATTTATGCATCTCTTCATACGTACCCACCGATCATTCCGACTCCTTACTTGGACACATTCAAGTATTTTACATACTTGACAATACCAAGTTTTCTTTGGTTTTCCTCTGCTCGTATTTCTTTGACTACATTCACTACATAAATTTGTTTAACTGTTCTTTTGTTACTCATTTGTTCCACATGTCCAAACCATCTATCTCAATGCAGATCTCTTTATTTAATGTATTATATAATGATTATCTCAGCCTTGCATTATTTCCTTATTTTATCATTCCAACATCTATCATACATCGTTTTCATCTGAGAGGTCGCATTTTGACTGCTTTTAGTCTACTTTCATCCTTCTTGTGCAAATTACGTGCTCTATTTTCCATTTATTAGAGTTTGTTGGTACCAGTTTAGCTTTCCCTGATTGGTTTTTATTTTCTATAATTGATTTCAGTGCACCATTCACTATGTTTACAGCATTCACTTATCTTTTTTATCTTTGTCAATCTTTTCGTGCCCAGAAAACAAACTTCCTAAATATACAAAAACATACTTTTTTCAAAAATCCTCCGATTTACTATCATTTTACACCCAGTTCTACATTTGTCTTAAATACAACAATAATAATAATAAAATCCTTATCCGCACCCCAATGGTGCATAGGGCACTGCGTCATATAAACGCAGTATTATCTTGATCGGTTACACATGGAGGAAAGGTGATCAGCCCTCCGCTTCAGGTACCAGTCCAGGGTAGTATTGAATAAATATTACAGTGAAAAAATCACTTGTATTTATTTTACCCCACTTGGGAATCCAACCCGGGACCTCCAGAACGGTAGCCAAGCGAGCTGACCATTACACTACGGAGGCGGACAATATATAAACAAATACTATAAACAATGCAAAACATACATAACAAAAGTACCGGGTTGTGGTGCCGTGGTTAGTGTCGCGGACTCTTGAGTCAGAGTTTCTCGGTTCGAACCCGCTCTACCACAATTTGATACCTATGTATTTCTAATAATGAACTGCTCAGGCTCATAGAAAAAGGATGGAATTATCTTTTAATTAAATACAATCTGAAAATAAAAATTTACTTACTGGTACGATGTTAAGCATTTTTAAATCACATATAACTGATTATTTTCACAAACACAACACTTTTCCTCTGCATGATCGTTTAAAGCACCACACCACGATACGAACACTGAAATAAAAAAAAGTAAATATTAGAACATTGAAAATAAATAAGTATACAAAGAAAATAACGTTGATTACGAAATTTCACATTTTATTCAATTTAATTTAGTTTTTTGTTTGTTTGGGATTTACACAGCTTGTACAAAAAAAGTAAAAATAGTTAGATTGACAATGATAACAGCCAATTAAATAATTCCAAATATATAGTATGAATACTGTTGTATATAAAGAGAGAAAAGAGAAGTAGGTGTGTATGAATTCATTTGAGGGCGTGAGTGTGTGTATGTGTAGGGTAGGATGATTTTATAATTTTTTTCATCATACACATAATTATTAAGTATTATCGATAAAACTAAGAAAGGTGTGTTGAGATGGTTCGGACATGTGGAAAGAACGAGTGAGGAAAGAACGGTAAAACAAATTTTTGAAGGAAATATGGTTGAAAATAGGGGCAAAAGTAGACGAGGAAAACATGGCATGTTTAAATACTTCAAATACTTGAAAGCGGTCAGATCAGCAGTCAGAAAAATCGGCGTGTAAATTTGAGGAAATATTGTTTTTTTTTAAATTAATTTTAATAATATTATCAACATGTCATTCCACAAAGTTAAAATGCTAAATCAATAAATAATATGCACAAATGAGATCCCTCAGACGAATGTGTGGCAAAACGATGTTTGATCGATACTTGAAAGTGGTCAGGTTAGGAGTTATAACAATTGGCAGTATGTATGAGGAGATGCATGAACGTGGAAGAGGCGAAGAATGTTTGCAAAGACAGAGTTGTGTGGCGTTCGAATCTCTCTGCCTACCCCTGCGGGGAAGCGGCGTGATGGTTAGTAAGTTAGTTAATTTATTAAATAATATGAGGAAAAGCATTAGTATGGATGAGCCAAAGACTGTTTGCAAAGACAGAATGCTTGGCATCATATTCTCTCTGCCTACCCCTGCGGTGAAGCGGCTTGATGGTTAGTTAGTTATATATACATATATATGAGGGGTCTGAATGGGTTGGCACTCCCATTCCGCGTGTATTTGCAAAGAGCCTAGATTCTCGGTTCAAGGCAATTTATCATAAGAAGTGTATTCGCCTGAGGTATGGACACAGACAATGCTAATTCCTCTCTGTCAACCCACACATCGCGTCGCTCTTTGTGCTGCAGCCTGGAATGAGGAAGTATTCCCATTATTAGCAGGACGAGACGCGTACGCAGTTACATGTGAGCTGCTTGCATACTGCACATCTCCCGTTCTTCGAGAATGATGAAGAAATTAAGGCGATCTAGATTCCTACTATTTAATACGCTTACTAGGCTGGCCACAATCGCATGGAATTTGTTTTCAATTTGACTTCTATTCGGAATAGAAAGAAAAAAGTGCCAAACGATGTTATTACACTGCATACAAAATTTTATAAAAATTGGATTTCATGTTTTGTTTCCGGATCGAAATTGATTTTTTTTTGTTATTGCAGTAAGGTGAGCCAAAGTTGATGGAGATTTTTTTTAAAATTTCTATCTGGCACAAAAATGAAAGTACACAAAACAATGGTTTACCACATATTTAAAATTTTATAAACATTGGATATCATCTTTTGCCTCCAGATCGACTTTGAAATATTTATTCTAAGTTTTTTCTTGAGTTTTTTCAGTATGTATGGTAAGTAGGTGCTCCGTGGTTGTATGGGAGAAAATTATCCGATTTTTGTCAGGCACAGAAAGGAAAAAGTGCCAAATAATGCTTTTACTACACATACGAAATTTGATAAACATTAGATAATCTTTTGCCTCCGAATCCACTTTCAAATATTCATTTTTGTTTTTTTTTTTAATTGAGTTACTGCAGAAAAACTAAAAAAACTTTGAAATTAAGAGTAGCCTTTTTGTATAACAACATAAAGTTTGTCAAAATGCCATTCACAAGTAAAATTCCATTCCCAAATATTCACATCTACAAATTAGCAATTTTATAGTTACAGTAATTTCGCCTGACTGTATTTTCCAGTGCACATTTATGATACTTGTATAACAAAATATTTGTGAGTAATTTGTCAATCGATCATGGATGACATGACCGAATGACTAGATCTGTTTCATGTCTAACCGTTTCTGTTACCTTATTATTAATATCTGTTATGTAAATATTTCAATTTTTTAAGATTTTATGGATAATGTCAGTAGATAATAGAGCTTTTTAAAAATACTCAAAAGTTTTTTTGACAAAAAATGGTATTTTTATGTGTTTCTGCATTCGGTTCTTGTGCGTTTATGAATGTTTTATGTGTGTTTTTGATGGATTGTATTTTGTTAAGCTGGAGGTGTTTTCTGGTTATTTGTGTGAAGAATTATAATAAAATAATTTTATCCTGGCGAAAATCCTTCTCGCAATCAAATTTCGGAATGGCTTTTCAAGACCTTACCTGGGTTTTAACAAAGCCTTTTTTTTCAAATTATCAGAGCAATACATTTCCAGGGTGTGAAAAGTTATGTATTTTGATATGGAGTGTGCTGCGATATACCATACAAACCATAGTACAAGACCCAATAATTTCTTTACTCTCCTCTGTAGGTACTTACATCTAGCAATTATTATTTACCACCAGTACCAAGCTGGGTAGAGAATTAAGTAGTACTGTCAGCAATAACACATATCTGTCACGTCTAGGCGGACCCTGAGCCATTGTTCCCCGACTGGTGGGCGGCGACAATAAGCCCACAGTGACGTGTCTCCGTAGGCTGACGGCGCGGACCATTCATCGGGCTGCGAGACGTACATTATCTCCTCACTATCCGATATGCAAATATTGGGTATCAATGCTTCATCACTCGATATCGGTGCACCGAGCCTGTAGTCGTATTATGACGCCTTGCATACTTATTTGAATGCCAGGCTCTTATTTTAAATTGAAGCGGTCTCTGCCTTGAAATGTCTTTATGTAGATCAAAGATTAGACTTGCTCTTATAGTTAGAAGTACAAAAAGGTACCATTTATCGAAACAGTATGAGTATATATTATTATTTGATTGAAATTAAACACTTGAATATACCACTTTAATGAGTTTTAATTTTATTTACGACTAGTTTCGAAATCGACAGATGTTTTCATCTTCTGGTACAAATTAAAACTTAATAAAACTTAATAATAAACAAATCAAACAGTTTGATGTCGATCACTCCTTTCAAGAACGTCATATATCAAAAATCGTCAATTTTCAGTTGTGATGTAATGTACTATATCCCAGCAAAATCGGCACATTTTAAACTTAATATTTAGCCGCTACAGGGCAGAGAGTGTTGTTTTTTCATTTTAAAGAAAATGTTTTGTTCAATATTTTTTTTTAAATAAATTGAATATTTTTCAAATGGAGAAAAAACATTCAGGTTTTACCTAAAAAGATGTGTTGCACAGTAAAAAGTTCAATAAGTGGCTTGATATTTATTTTTAATACATTTTTTAAATATTTTTAAACTCCTCCTGAAAAATCAAGGTTTTTGATGTATGGCGTTGTTGAAAGGAGTGAGCAATGTATTAGCTGACGGCACACGATTCAATTCAAATTCGATTTAATGGCCAAGCTAAACCCAAAACGTTTCGCATTGGTTGAACGGTGAATAATCGACCCGATAAAAGTATTTTCCATGTTTTAGAAGTGTATAAATCCCTGGGGTGTGTGGCCCGTCTATGGGGTCCCATACAATACGCATCACGAATTTGAACTTTCTCCAATTGTGTGGAAGCAGAATGGAGAGTAGAAGAATGGGAGAGAGAAGAAATGTGTTCGTTCTTGGAACACATACCCAATTTTCAATAGAATTAACAATGAATGTCGGAATCTCATTAAAATAAATGGGTTTTTACTGGATTTGTATCGATCTGAATTCAGATTCTAAGATCATTAAAGTGTTTAAGAACCTATTACATAAAGTGGACGATGAATGATAATGGGAGCCTAAATATGATTTTTTTTTATTCTTTTTTTTATCATACACATAATAATAAATTACAATAATGTGCGATCTCTGAGTTTTCCCATGCTGAGGACACCTCTTACTATATTTATTTATAAAAATACATTAAAAAATTGTTTATAACTAACTAACTAACTAACCATCACGCCGCTTCTCCGCAGGGGTAGGCAGAGAGAATAGAGCGCCACACCACTCTGTCCTTGCAAACATTCTTCGCCTCTTCCACGTTCATGCATCTCCTCATACATACCCGCCGATTGTTACGACTCCTAACCTGACCACTTTCAAGTATTTGGCATACCTGATCGTGCCATGTTTTTCTCGGTCTTCTTCTGCTTCTTTTCCCGCTAACATTCGCCTCATAAATTTGTTTTACCGTTCTTTCCTCACTCATTCGTTCTACATGTCCAAACCATCTCAACACACTTTTCTTAATTTTATCGATAATGCTTATCTCAGCTTTGCATTCCTTCCTTTTTAAAATTAATTTATGGGTAGTGCAAACAAGTTGTACAACTTTATTGCATAATAATCTAAGATCTTTGACCAATGTTTTGTTTGATGTGTTTCTGTGTTTTGGATCTTATTGTTCTATGTACGTTTAGGGATTATTATACTTCTTCCTCTTCTGTTCTTCTAACCATTATCCATACCCAATGGTGCATAGAGCACTGCATCTATCATATTTATTCAATATTACCCTGCACTGGTATCTTATCCCCTTTCTTCATCAATCAAACAATCAAGATGACACTGTATTTATATGATGCAGTGTCCTATGCACCATAAGCGTATGAGAGTTTGAAGATAATGAAGTCCCTCTCTAAGCACAAGAGCTCAGAGCTCAGTCTCTTTTTTGGAGAGGCCTAGCACAACGAAAATTATAAGATTGTATTAAGTAGAAATGTATAGAAATTGTATTAAATTGTACAAAAAATGTAACTATATTAAATTAATTTAAATACATTTAAAAAAGTAATTCTAATGACTGTACTGGGATCATTATGTTTTGGATATAAATTATATTTGAAGCACTAACTTTGTGATTTTCCATTTTATAATTAAAATGTAACTTTGTTTTAAAACCACTATAAATATTTTATTAAACTTGATCATAATGTCTACCGGTTAGCTTCGAAACCGGTAGACAGTTTGACTAAGTTTAATAAAATATTTATGGTGGTTTTAAAACAAAGTTACATTTTAACTACATTTTGTTTTGGTCTTATAGCAAAGGACTGAGAACTAGAAGACGCCATTGTAAAAGTTTCTAGTGCGTTTTTATAACTAAAAATCTCACGTTTGCTACCTTAGGAATCGTTAGCTTTTAATGACAACGCCGTAGTTACGGTATTAGCGTTACGTTTCGTAAGATCGAGTCATCTCACCAGTTATTAATACGTCGGAAATGTAAGAAACACACACCACTATTTGATGGATATGTCTTGATTACTCCTATCAAATTTCATGTTCCATGTAATCAGATAATAATTTTAATTACAGATATGTAATGTATTACTTTCATGTGAACTAAATATTATCCAGCCAAAAGTGAAAGTAATTTATTACTCAGAATCATCTGAGTGTGTCCGAATCCTTGTTCGCAAATCTGGGATTCTCCACTTAGAGTTATGCTCATATTGAGATCTCAACAAAGATGAAGAAGCATATAGAAGTAAGGGTTTAAGTTAAGTGATCACTTTATACACTGTTACATTCACCGTTCTAACTAAGACAGACAGCCTCATTTCTGAAATTTTGTATCACGTATCCTACATATTTTTTTATTGATACTCATATCCTATAATTGACACGATCTTTCATATGTGAGTTCTCGAGAAATCGAGTAAGCCGTTTATTTAACACAG
The DNA here is from genome assembly GCF_059751285.1 of Brachycentrus maculatus. NCBI lineage: Eukaryota > Metazoa > Arthropoda > Insecta > Trichoptera > Brachycentridae > Brachycentrus > Brachycentrus maculatus. The sequence continues at coordinate 525,862 of NW_028281243.1, forward strand.
ACACTTATTAAAATGCATGCAAGATTCTTGACGAATTATTTCAAATACTAGGAGACACGTGGAAACATGATTTTTAATTCTCATTCAGCTCAGCTGTATAAAATGATCATTGAAACCACCCTATGACATCATAAGCTTACATTTTAATTTGACCCGTTATTTATATATATATATATATATATATATATATATATATATATATATATATATATATATATATATATATATATATATATATATATATATATATATATATATATATATATATATATATATATATATATATATATATATATATATATATATATATATATATATATATATATATATTTATACATATATATGTGTGCGTGCGTGCGTCAGTGTGTGTGTGTGTGTGTGTGTGTGTGTGTGTGTGTGTGTGTGTGTGTGTGAGTGCGTGTACGTGTTTAAAGTGTCTTGTTACATAATAATAATATAATAAATTTAGATAAATTATGTAGCGCCATTTTCGTAAAATACTACCTTAGGGGCGCTTCTGGTAAGATCACTATGCCCATTGCAGTTGTTGTAGCCGATCGAAGAGACGTGAGACGTCTATCAACCGATTCGTTTGGAATACACAGTTCTTTTAGATGATATGTAGCCATACTATGAATCTTTTTAGTTTTTGATATAAAATCACCAAACAATTAAATTTTACCAACTTATGCACTCGAAATGATTTTCCCAAATATTGGCGTTGGTAAAAAAATATGAATGATAAAAAATCAGATTATTCATTATTTAATCAATATCCGAAGTGACTTCAATTAAAAGTCCTCCGATAAAACCTCCAGGCTTCAGCTCTGCGTGGATAATTCCATTGTAGTAATGGCACAGTACAGTGTGGGAGGTTGGCAATAAAAGTTTTCGTGCTGATGAATGGGAATTTGATGAACATAGCTAATGGCACTGAGAATGCTAAGCACTTCCTTGGTACGAGGTATACTGCCACACTAAGCGCGGACGGGGTAACTGACGTTCTTAGATGCGCCACCTACGAGTCCGAATTTTACTGAAAAACGCTTACAGACAAGACAAACATATGTGTATTCAAAATCTCACATCTAAAAATATCCAAAAAAATAGTAAATTGGACATCGAACAAGCATTTGTTCGATGCATACCAACATTTTTATGTATTAAGATATAAATCAACATCGAACTTTTTTTACAACGAAATATACCGGGTCTTAAACATTCAGAAACTCGCTTACAGCCAGAACAAACATAATTTTATCCAAAACCTATTTTACATAATTTAAGTTTATCTTTCAAACTATATCCGAAACATCAAAAACTTTAGTAGACATTTGACCTGATGGTGGAATGATTATTCCGAAACCGGTTTTCAAGTTGTGTTGTGTTATTTTGTCGTATTACATAATGTTAACGATGAACGATAAGGAGAGAGTTATATATTTAAAATTCGGATTCGATTGGATATGTGGTTTCTGGAAAGCGCTATCGAACATATCGTAGTCATACAGGAGAAAGTGACCAAGTGCATTTATTACAAAAACGTGATCATTGACTATTTGACATCTTACTAGCTTAATATTGCCCGGACAAAAATCCCAAAGGATTTTAAACGTGGAAGTTTAATATATTGACTTGTTAAAAATGACTAATTGCATTGACGTTTATTTTCTTGCCAAACAAAAGTGACTTTAATAGCCCTCCTGAACATTTTAGGTTTTGGTAGTTGGTCAGTTTCTCCTGTACGACTACGATATGCACGAACATATTTATATATTAATATTTTGTAAAATAATGAATATAAAAGAGACCTCTTTATAAGAGAAAAATGTCAAGATCCCTTGAGTTTTCTTGCTTATGATAATGTAAAAGGATTTTTTGTCCACTATATCCGAAGTTCGTTAAATAAAGGTCCTTCATATCGAGGCTTTACTGTATTTACGAGGCTTTACCGTTTAACCAAGTAATACATAAGTTAAGATTTTTATTCTATCTTGGTATGCCGTGAGGATTGGGCAGGATAGTCAGTTGTGGCCCATTCATGGAAACTTCTCCTTTCCTAACTTAATGATGATAAAACCGTAGAAAACTCAACAGAAGACGGAATTTCAAGCACAAGCCACTAGATGTAGATACCCCTTCGGCGCTTAGCACGGCAGTACAGCGTAATAGCACGAGGTCACGGCCGTTAGATGGTTTCCACGATAACACGTTTTTACATTCCGTTCTATTGTTGAATATTTTTGTTTAATGCCATTCTCGTTCTATCCGCCAAATACGAGATGTGAGATGGCCTCGAAGTGTTATGTGTCATTTTATTGGTCAGTAAAACCATTTGATGCCGAATACCAACAGATAATTATTGTATTTTATTTTAATGCTTGAAGTTTTTTGTCCGCCTCCGTAGTGTAATGGTCAGTACGCTCGACTACCGTTCTGGAGGTCCCGGGTTCGATTCCCAGGGGGGTCAAATAAATAAAAGTGTTTTTTTCACTCTAATATTTATTCCATATTACCCTGGACTGGTACCTGAAGTGGAGGGCTGATCACCTTTCCTTCATGTGTTAACGATCAAGATAACACTGCGTTTGTATGATGCAGTGCCCTATGCACCATTGGGGTGCGGATAAGGGTTTGAATGAAATTTTAATGTAGGTTGCGTCACAAATTACTTTTTTGCGTATGATAGTAATTAATGTTTGTAAAAAAATAATGATTTGATTAATTACAGCCTATGACGCTTACGACCGTCATAGGCTGGTTAGAATGATCACTTTATACACGTTCACATTCACCAATTCTACCCATGATTGAAAACAACACTACTCAAATTCTTGGAAGTTCTATACATATGAACCAATTGTTGAAATATTGTGCTTGGAACACTAGGATTTCACTAGAGACATCTATTGGTGAGATGAGAAGAAACTGTTTCATTTGTACTTGAGCTCCGAATCCTGGATTATAATGACATACATGAGTAACGCTAGAAAATATCCGTTTCATTTTATTGTTTTAACTTATAATTTGACCAGTTAATTTTCCAGTTTTGTGAACAAGTATTTGGACACACTCAAAATGTTATAATAATAATATTACTAGAAATAATAAAAATTCAAATATGATTTTTGAAAAATAATATGTAAATTTGTATTAAGAAATAACATAGAGATATAAATATTTAAAAATATCATTGAGGATATATTGTGCATAAATCTTCAATTTAAAAAATATCGTTTCCTGTCTATATATAATATTTTATAATATATTTTTTCTGGCTTATATTTACAATCTTAATTCGGCGTATTGTATTCGATATGCCAGTAATCATTTAAAAAAACATTGACGGTAATATGCGAATTAGTAAACAAATAAATAACTAAACTAACAATACTTTAGACCAGTGGTTCCCAAAAGATTCCGGGATCATTCAGGGGTCCATGGAAAATTTAAATTAATTTGGGGGTTCCTTGAACAACGTCAGGGGGTAAGGTTCAATATAAATTTTAAAAAATTGTCACCCATTTTGATTAATTTGGAAGCTACAATAAATAACAATTGATAAATTATAAGCTAATTTTGAAACAAACTTATTGAATGGTAAAACATTTGTTTATTGATTTGGCGTTTAATTTGTAGAAGTCCGTTTTAATTTATGCACTAATTTTTAACACAATAACAGATTTATTGAGTTTACTTAGTTGTATATTATTATAAAAAACACATTCGTTTGAAAATGCCATAACTAGGCGAAACAATTGTCACAATATTAATTTCTATGTGTTTTATTTAAATACTACTAAGTAGACTCAAAAAATCTGTTTTTTATTTAAAAATAAATACATAAATATATGGTAATTCAGTGGAACCTCTCATAACGAGCATAATTTGTTCCGGAATCTTACTCGTTAAGCGAAACACAGGTTATGCTACATATTTTTTGCTTTGACTGGTGGAAAAGACCCGGCTTTTAAGTTAATGTCATGAAAAGGGGACTTAACCATATTCCATAACTCGTTGTGCGAAATGTTGCTCGTTAAGGGAGCAACTTTTTCACTTTTTTGCTCGTTATGCGAATATCTCGTTATGAGACGTGCTCATTATAAAAGGTTCCACTATGTTGTATAATCTGGCGTAAGAACCGAACGGACAGAAATTGAAAAATAGGCGTTTCGAAACATGTTTTAAGGACTATTTTTCAATTTCGGCAAAAAAGAACATTTATTGAAACAATAGTTGGCGACTTAGTTTGAAGCATACATATACTGTACGTCAGTAGATTTTTATCCAGGGTCCGTGGGCAAATTTTGGCAATGAAAAGGAGTCCGTGGGCCAAAAAAGTTTGGGAGCCACTGCTTTAAACTGAGTAAATATATTATGTTAATGTGCTTACATACTGAATAAATATTTGCATTTTATGGAAGTACGAGTGGGTGAAATTGTTAATAATTGTATATGTTACAGTAATATATCATTATTTCTTGATTAATAGTGTGTATGTTTTTAATATTATTCAAGTGAAATTTCTTAGGCGCCGATTCTATAATCGATAATTGGTCAAGAATTGAAAGTGAATTTTCAAGGATGCGTCACGTTTACTAGGCACATTTTGTTGCATGAGAGAGATGAAAGTTATAACGAGATAAAGAGGAAGAGAGCTATACATTCGGACACTAAGAGAGCGGAGCAAAATAGAAGGACCTATACACGATACAAGGCGATGAATAGCGAGAAGTATCACCCAATTCTACTGGAAAATATACTACCAGAGATACAAAAATGAAGGTCAAATGGTAATTTGGTGGTCCAAACAATGAACTGTGTTGGACTGGTCAAGAATTTTGCCAGACACAAACCTAATTGAAAAGCTATCGGCAATCTGTAAGAATCGGCTCTCCAAAATGTATTGAACTACGGTGGAAAAGCTCATTTTGTCCATAATTCAGGTATAGTTTCGAGATGAAAACATGACATCCACGTTCCAAAACCTTATATAATAGAGGCCAAGAAGAGTAAAATCTTTGATTGAGCCCAAATGAGATAATATTAAATATTAATTCGTGATATAACTAATAAATAAATGATTTTACAAAAGTTTTTTTTCAATTAATCTGTTCGATACCGTTTATATATGTATATAACGTAGTAATATTCTTCTTTGTAAATTAGTGGGTGTATAATAATAAAATAAACAATGTTTTGCTTTGTAATTAAAGAAACGACAGTAAAAGTTTATTCTTAATCAATCTCATATAAATTACATGTAATATGACAGTTCACAATATTTTTCTATCTATCTGATTCTCTTGTTTTTCCCAGTGCGACGCATGGTGACATCTGGTGGTAGATTTGCGTGATCTGCTTTACCGACTGTCACAATATTGAAAGTCGGTACTATATGTAGGTACTTATTAAAATATATAGGTAGGTACCTAGGTATTTTATTACATATATATATATATATTTATATATATATATATATATATATATATATATATATATATATATATATATATATATATATATATATATATATATATATATATATATATGTGTGTGTGTGTGTGTGTATGTTTGTTAGTAAAATAAGTTGAATAAATGCGTTTTGTTCCAGTTACAAAGGGAGGGCAAATGGAGCAGTAAATCAAATGTCCGACTGTTGCGTCTAAAGGAAGTATTCTCAAAGGCAAAGGATTGCCATTCGTATCGCTTCAGAGAGAATTAGGGTCAACTTACAATACCTGGCAGCACAACAGTCTCAATACTCCTTTTATTTTAAAGGAAAAACATGCTAAGCCACTTTCCTGAGAATTGTCGCCTGGTGACTCATGTAAAGAATTGATACTCGTAAAAAGTGATGTTTTAAATATTTTAATACTGAATTCTTAGCAAAAGGAACAATAATTAAAATGTAACTTTGTTTTAGAATCACTCTAAATATTTTATTGTAACTTAGTTTTGATGTCTATCGGTTTTGAAGCTAACTGCTTCTTTATCAAGACTCATATACTCAAACGGTTAGCTTCCAAACCGGTAGACATTATAATTAAGTTAAAATAAAATATATAGTGATTTTAAAACAAAGTCACATTTTAATTATAAAATGGAAAATCACAAAGATAGTGCTTCAAATATAAATTTTACAAGAGGAACTATTCACAAATTCCATATTTTTTTTTATAATTTAACGTTTCTGGATAACAGTATACAGATAGTATTATTTATTATTTGAAATACTAGATAATCCCCCTCCGTGATGTAATGGTAAGCTTGTTTAGCTACCGTGCTGGAGGTTCCAGGTTCGATTCCAAGGGGTGGGGAGGGATGCAAAAAAAACCAGTGATTTTACACTTATATTTATTTATTTTTTTTTTTTTTTTGACATCTCATCAAAGATGAAGAAGAATATGGAAGTCTGGGCATTTACGGGGCTTACGACCGTCATAGGCTGGTTTGAGTGATCACTTTACACACGTGTAACATTCACCAATTCTACCCATTATTGACAACCACACTACTCAAATTCTTGGAAGTTCTATATATATGAACCAATTTAGAAACCTTGTTCATGAATCACTAAAACTTCACTAGAGACATCTATTGGTGAGATGTAAAGAAGCTTTTTATTAAGCAGAAACTCTTATATTAGTATGTGAGATCCGAATCCCGGATTATAATCACACACATGAGAAACGCCAGAAAATACCATTTTCATTTTTATTATTAAGCTTATAATTTGACCAGATAATTTATTTACAACATTTTGAGTGTGTCCAAATACTTGTTCACAAAATCTGGATTATCTCCAATTACAGGAGTTATTTTCATATTATTTTTTGACATCTCATCAAAGATGAAGAAGAATATGGAAGTCTGGGCATTTACGGATTCCGGGATTCGGATTCGGATCCGGGATTCGGATCTCACATACTAATATAAGAGTTTCTGCTTAATAAAAAGCTTCTTTACATCTCACCAATAGATGTCTCTAGTGAAGTTTTAGTGATTCATGAACAAGGTTTCTAAATTGGTTCATATATATAGAACTTCCAAGAATTTGAGTAGTGTGGTTGTCAATAATGGGTAGAATTGGTGAATGTTACACGTGTGTAAAGTGATCACTCAAACCAGCCTATGACGGTCGTAAGCCCCGTAAATGCCCAGACTTCCATATTCTTCTTCATCTTTGATGAGATGTCAAAAAATAATATGAAAATAACTCCTGTAATTGGAGATAATCCAGATTTTGTGAACAAGTATTTGGACACACTCAAAATATATTTATTTTCACTATTTTTCAATATTTATTAAATATTACCATGGACTGGTCGCTGAAGCACTAGAGTGATCACTTTTTCATGTAAGTAACGATCAATACGATGTCAAATGACAGACATGTCAATATGATGCAGTGGCCTCGCTTCATATGTGAGTTCTCGACAGCATCTATGGTCGAGTCGAACAAGTTTTTTTTTGTGTAACAGAGACCCTGTATTACAAATATAAGCAAGATCAAGGTTTCTCAAGAAAGAGGAACCCAGATTTGTGAACAAATATTTGGACACACCAAAAATGATGTGAATAATATAACATTCATTTATTGATTTGACGTTTAATTTGTAGAACTCCATTTTAATTTATGTATTAATTATTAAATCGAGCACAGATTTTTTGAGTCTACTAAGTTGTATTTTATTGTTAAATCTGTGTTTGATTTCACGATTTTTAAATCTGTGTTTGATTTAACATACAATACATAAAATAATATTATTCGAGTATAACATGTTAAACCTAGTACTTAGAGAATACATCTACGAGTATATAACCCCGTGATTCATATAAATATTTGTAATTTACAAAGTAAAATGTTTGTGATAAACAAGTTTGATTCCATCTGACCTTGATTCGTATTCGGATCCGCGAAAAAAACCTCATTTGTGGCTTAGACAAATAATGCAGAATTATATTATGTATGTACAAACACCACGCACTACCAAAACAAGGTCAACAACTTCATTCCTGGAAAACTTGTGTACCTACTTGAGAGGCCATTCATATACAGCGTGCTTGATACCTTTAGAAACCCGGTTTATAAAAAATATTCATTCATTCTGATTCATTCGGATTCCCATCGCATCTAATGATGTACAAGGCACTGCGTTGATTGAACGGTGGTAAGCCCTGTAAAAACCCGGACTTCCAGGTTTTTCTTCATATATGTTGAGATGTCAAAATGAAAAATAACTGCTAAGTGGAAAAAACCAGATCTGTGAACAAGTATTTGGACACACTCAAAATGTTGTAAATAAAATAACTGCTAAAAGTAAAAAAAAAACTTTATGACGGCTAAGATTTAAATATACGAAATACCTATGTATTTACCGTAGTATGTACCGAAATACCATTTATCCATATATCACTTAACCAGCCTAATACAGGTCGTAAGCCTTGTAATATAATACCTGGACTTCCATTTTCTTCGCCTTTGTTAAGATGTCAAAAATAATGTCCGCCTCCGCAGTGTAATGGTCAGCACGCTCGGCTACCGTTCTGGAGGTCCCGGGTTCGATTCCCAAGGGGGGTAAAATAAATATTAGTGATTTTTTCACTGTCATATTTATTCAATAATACCCTGGACTGGTACCTGAAGCGGAGGGCTGATCACCTTTCCTTCATGTGTAAACGATCAAGATAACACTGCGTTTATATGACGCAGTGCCCTATACACCATTGGGATTATTATTAACTGGGGAAACCCAGATTTGTGAACAAGTCGTTAGACACACAGAAAATATTGTGAATAAATAAACTTTTAATAAAAGAGTCTCTGCTAAATAAAAGCTTTAAAACTCCAATCAAAGATGGCTGTTGAGAATCCGATAGTGGAACGTCATGAGACTGATCATATATGTGTATGACTTACAAAAAAATTTGTAGTGTGGTAGTCAATCATAGGTAGAATCATGAATATTACACGTATGCTAAGTGATCACTTAATTAGCCTGTGACAAGTCGTAATCCCTGTAAATACCCAGACTTTCATGTGCCGTATTCAGTACATACAGTATACACACACATTCATCCATATAGATCAATGAACAAAGTAATTTGTTGGAAACATTACTGAAATTTTGAATCTGAATCATTTCAGAATACGAAACCGATAATATAAAAAAATGATTCAAAAAACTTTTTATTATTGAAACACTCTGTATATGTCTATGTTTAAAATATAATACGTATCTGAATACACCAAATTCCAGTTGACGTAATATTTTATTTTTTTGTTAGGTGAATGAAGAAAAACTTAATTATAATACTTATGGAGTATCGGTAGTACTTATGTTAATGATAATTATAGAATATGCTTTAAATTTTGAAATTTTGAAATAAAAAGAAAAATTTAAGTCATATAAAAATATACATCCACATTCGTAAAAACTGATATTTCTTATTATACAATGTACTCGTACGAGTAAATAAAAATAATAATAATTTAATGAATTGATTAGGCACTCATTCGTGATAACATCTACAAGTTTTACGTGATAAATACCACTATTCCTTAAAATGTATTGTGACACGTGTTTCGATGCATTCCGCATCAAACAAAATAATGTGGAATGCATCGAAACAAGTATCGTAATACATTAAAAAAAAAAGTGGTATCTTTTAAGTAAATATTTTACAAAATTAATATATAATAATGTTTACCAATTTATGTAGCGCCGTTTTCGTAAAAAAATATCACCTCAATGGTACTTTATAATTTACAGTATTTTTTTACACTTAAAACGACAAACATATGTACGTCACATCAATGTATGTAACATAATATGTATGTTTGTATAACGATGTATGATAGATGTTCAAATGGTGATATAAGGAAATAATGCAGGTGAGGTAATCATTACCGATAAAATTTAAAGGTGCGTTGACATGGTTTAGGCATGTGAATATAAAGAGTAAAGAAAAAATAGTAAAACAAATTTATGGGGCGAATGTGGTTGGTAATAGAAGTACAGAAAGACCGATGAAAAACTTGGCAAAATCAAGTATTCTAAACACTTGATAGTGGTCAGGTCAGGCAGGAGTCGGAATAATCGGTGGGTATGTATGAAAAGAAGCATGAATGTGGAAGAATGCGAAGATTGGGTGCAAATACAGATTGGTGTGGTGTTCTATTCTCTATGCCTACCACTGTGGGGAAACGGCCTGATGCTTAGTAAGTTAATTAGTTCATAAACAAACACACACATAGATACACGTATTTGGAAATACGTATACATATACTCGTATATAAATATAATATATATCGCTCTCTCCTTTCAACAACGTCATATATCAAAAAACTTGATTTTTCAGGAGATCGTTTTCAAAGTTAAAAAACAAAATAAAATGTATTAAAATGAAACATATCTGCCGCTTATTGAACTTTTTATTACGCAACAGATCTTTTTAGGTAAAACCTAAATGATTTTTCTACATTTGAAAAATATTTAGTTTATTTAAAAAATAATTAAACAATACCTTTTCTTCAAAATGCAAAAATACTTTCTGCCCTGTAGCGGGTAAATATTAAGTTAAAAATATGCCTCTTTTACTGGGATTTTGTACATTTTTTGGGCATTCACAAATAATGCCCAGAAAATGTACTATAAACATGCACAACTGAAAATTTACAATTTTTTTATATATGACGTTGTTGAAAGGAGTGAGCGATATCATTTATTTACTGTATCATAACTATCTACCTTTTAGCTTAATGGCATATGTATTATTTTGCTAACATATAGGAAAAATATTATTTCTTGATTTGCCAAAATACTACACGATTTAAAACTTCATACATCTATCTAAATTTTATTTCAAGTAACGAGACACCTTCACAGCAATTATAAAATACAACTCATTCTCAATGCTCGGCTCATTGAATTACTATCCTTGATTAGTTTAGCTGTAAACTGTGTCATGAATGGGCTCCTTTACATTCAAATTTAAAACACAATATAAGTCTTTTGAACAAATATACCTCCTCAATAGCTTGGCGCATTATTCGGTAATAAAAGCATTTGGCCTGTAGCCTTGGGCGAGATGGACCGTAGCCGTGGGCTTAAAATACATGTGTAGTATAATAATAATAAATAATATTATACGTGTGCTGAGTACCACAATGATCCATCTCAAAAAAATAATCAATTATTTAAACTAAGGTGCTAAGTGCGCTCTTGAGGTGATATTTTACGAAAATGGCGCATTATAAATTTTACAAGATTAAAAGTACATTTATTTTGTATGTTAAGAGCATTGATAACTTTGTGCCCTGGTAATAAAACACTCTCCTTTACTTTGTGTAATACCACTTTTATATAAAAGTGGTATTACACAAAGTAAACAATGGATGATAATGAGAGTGTTTTAAAAGTCTAATAAGTTGTAGGCAAAAACACTCGCTAAGGCGATGCGATATGCTCTACCACATTTTAGTTAAATAATTTCGAGACGTGCTTATATATAACGTGAAAGCAACGCCGCTTTTATTCATACACCAACATCAAGACAAATATTCATCACAAGCGTTATTAGTCGGACCACAAACCATTTTTACATGTTGGTGGACTGATTAAATACTAATAAAGGTGTACTTCTGTTAAAATATTTCTTCTCATTATTTATCCGGTAGTCACAAATCTATCCATTTTTAATTTTAACTTTACTTGAGAAATACCAATTTTTCTTAAAATCTATTGTGACACGTGTTTTTATGAATTCCGCATCATAATACAAATTTAGCAATAATAACATTTGCCGCCATTTTTAATCATTAAAATTTTTACTTGGTAAATACCAATAATTCTTCAATCTATTGTGACACGTGTTTTGGTGCATTCAGCATTATTATCAAACGCCGTACTTGAAAATTATGCGGAATGCATAGAATCACGTGTCACAGTAGATTTTAAGAGAAAAGTAGTATTTAATTAATTTTTCATATGTTTTTCTTTTATAAAAATAAAAAGATTTGCGGGTACCTACCTGTATAAACGCTTGTGCTGTTGGCGTAGTAAGCCTAAAGCAACACGTAAAGTGTAATAATGTGCCAGTACTTACCGTGTTTATACAAAACACACAATGACACGACTTCGTGCGGCTAAGTCGAGTTTACACTATCACGGAAAACTAATTCCATACAAACTTTTGGAGGCATGAACTTGTACAGCCCATTCTACAGCTAGACGTCTAAAACTTAAGAAATTACGTTTGATATCCTGGATTTTTTTACGTAATTCATTTAAGATATGAGATTAAAAGTCCCGATAGACTGTGCTTCAGTCAGTTTGTCATTGAGTTCTTACAAAGTGACTCAAGTAAAATCTCAACAACCAAAATAATATATATCTACGTGAATGCATCAAAACACTATAAATTATTTAAAAAACCGTGGTGTTTGCTGAGTAAAACTTAAATTAAAAATGAATAGGTATTACCACAAAGTGACTGCCGAATCAATTAATGAAATTAGACATTTTAACTTATAAAATATCGCATTGTTACGCTGTGCCTTTTCAATAAAGATCTAAGCTCTTGTGATTGGAGAAGGACTCAATATTTATTAATTGTAGTTGATGATGGATTTTTTTGTATCTTTTTTTAGTTTTCTTATGTTTTATATATATATATACAAAACATATTTACTTGTATTTTTATAAATAAAGGAAAAAAATATTTCTTAATTTAAAAAAAATTTAAACACGAGCATATGCACTGATATCTGAAGCGTAATATTTATCTTGCCTTCATATAATTAACTATCAACTCAACATTGCATTCGTTTGATGCAGTGCCCTATGCACCATTGGGTGCCGATTAGGGTAAGAAGAAGATATTGATATAATTAAAATTAAAACAAAGTGTTTTCTTTTTAAATTACGAAATAAAAAGAAAAATGAATATTTTAATCGAACATTGAAAAAAATGCTGTATATTTTTATTAACTTTTTTGACAAAGCTCAAAAATTATAAGAATTTATGAAAATGGATTCCGGTGCCTTTAAATGGAATCGGAATAAAGTTGATATAGAGGCTATCCCCTTACAAACTTGTATATAAAATAATTTGTAAATATCTAAAAATTAATTGTATAAATTTGTAAAGGTAAAATAACTCACTTATAAAACTAGCATTACTAATAAAACTAACCCCACTAACAGGAATACTAACACTTGAAAGTCAAATGTAAAAAGTGTAAATAAAAATAACTCGACACTGGCTATAACACCCAAGATGGGTGAAAAGCCATTAAAAAGAAGAAGAAGATATAAAGGCTAGACGTTAAGGTAGAGAGAGTTCCATCCTTGCCTGGAAGACTCACCCACGTTGATACGGAAATAAATTTTTACCATTGTCATCAAAAAGTGTTGAGTCACTGTGAGATACTAAATCACCGGAGATCACTGGAATCACTGAATTATAACAAGCCTCAAGTTGAATAAACAATTCGCTCACTCCATTCAAAAACGTCATAAATCAAAAATCGATAATTTTCAGTTGTACATGTTTTCGGAATGCCCAGAAAATGTACTACATATACCCCAGCAAAAGAGGCATATTTTTAACTTAATATTTACCCGCTACGGGGCAGAAAGTGTTGTTTTTGCATTTTGAAGAAAAGGTATTATTTAATTATTTTTTTAAATATACTAAATATTTTTCAAATGGAGAAAAAACCTTCAGGTTTTACTTAAAAGATCTGTTGCACAGTAAAAAGTTCAATAAGTGGAATGATATTTATTTTTAATACAATGTATTATATTTTTAAACTTTAAAAACGTTCTCCTGAAATATAGATTTTTTTGATTTATGACGTTCTTGAAAGGAGTGAGCGAATTGTCCTATCAGTATGACTCCATTAATTGACAGGCATTACCATTAAAACTTCATCTCACCTTATTTGTGGGATTTTTGGGGGCGTTGGTTATTGGAATCATAAACAAAACACAGTTAATTATACATACAAATTGTACATAACGTATGCTAATGCCATCTCTGTTTCGATTAATATGATAATCACATGGAATGCTTTATTTTAATTTCAATTTACATACTGAGAATGCCATATTGTGTAATTAAACCAATAATTAACCAATAATTCTAAATTAATAATATAAGTGGGTCGATAAAGAGATGCGTCCCATTATCATAGCTATTCATGTAAGCTGGGACGTACATTCCATATAGGTATAAAGTGATCACTTTAACCAGCCTTGTGAATGCTCAGACTTACTTAGCATATTTTACTTGATCTATTTTGAAATATCAATAAAATAACTACAGCATTTTGAATGTGTCCAAATACTTGTTCACAAAATCTGGATTGTCTCCAATTACAGGAGTTATTTTCATATTGTTTTTTTTTTGACATCTCATCAAAGATGAAGAAGAATATGGAAGTCTGGGCATTTACGGGGCTGACGACCGTCATAGGCTGGTTTAAGTGATCACTTTACACACGTGTAACATTCACCAATTCTACCCATTATTGACAACCACACTACTCAAATTCTTGGAAGTTCTATATAAATGAACCAATTTAGAAACCTTGTTCTTGAATCACTAGAACTTCACTAGAGACATCTCTTGGTGAGATGTAGAGAAGCTTTTTATTAAGCAGAAACTCTTATATTAGTATGTGAGGTCCGAATCCTGGATTATAATCACACACATGAGAAACGCCAGAAAAAACGATTTTCATTTTTATTATTTAAGAATTTTATAATTTGACCTGATAATTTATTTACAATATTTTGAGTGTGTCTAAATACTTGTTCACAAAATCTGGATTATCGCCAATTACAGGAGTAATTTTCACATTATATTTTGACATCTCATGTATGTGATTTTTATCCAGGATTCAGACCCCACATACTAATATAAGAGTTTCTGCTTAATAAAAAGCTTCTTTTCATCTCACCAATAGATGTCTCTAGTGAGGTTCTAGTGATTCAATAACAATGTTTCTAAATTGATTCATATACATAGAACTTCAGTAGTGTGGTTGTCAATAATGGGTAGAATTGGTGAATGTTACACGTGTGTAAAGTGATCACTTAAACCAGCCTATGACGGTCGTCAGCCCCATAAATGCCCAGATCTCCATATTCTTCATTATGATGAGATGTCAAAAAATAATATGTCGATACGTTCATTATTGTAGACCAAATACAGATATCTAAATAAAAAAAATTGTACTGGGCTCAAGTAACTCATCAAAGTTCAAGTAGCCCCGTTCTACGGTAAATGTTAACAAAAATTTATAAATCAATAAAGAAGGCTTAAGTTAATCTTTTTCTTAATTCACCCATTTCTCTTCTTAAGTGCCGATCATGTCAAACAAATTGGAGAAAATATTTTCATTAATTCAATATATCGAGTATGGTGTCACTCCAATGAATATCAATAACCCATCTTTTGGGAAATCAACGCCTCCACTTTTGTACTTAAATATAAATAAATATACAGCAATATCCGCTTCTGTGTTATAGTGTTTGACGCATTTGGCTACCACACTGATGGTCCAGGGATCGATTCTAAAGATGGTATAAAAGTATTCATATTTATTTCATGTCACACTGCCTATGGGCAAGGCGAAGAATAATGAATTCATTGAATTACATGAGTAATAAACTATTATCGACATGCAATGCCCTTTGCACCATTGGGCGTGGATGAAAATTAGAAGAAAAAGAAAAACAAAGATGACAAAATATTACATAAACAATTTTTTTTAACACCGAAAGAAAAAGTATTTGTGTTTTTATTATCATTATTATTTATTACAAAAGGACTTCATTTTCATACTAAGACTTACGTAAATAGTCTAAGCGGTTTATTATTAGAAATAAATGGGTATGAAATTGTTGTAGAGTGGGTTCGAACCTAGGAACTCTGACTCAAGAGTCCACAACTAACCACGGGACCAAAACCAGACACTTTAATGAGAATATCCAGCACACTCAATAACGATAAGTGCGAAACCACGCGTTTTTGTGGCTCAATGTTGTTAATTAAAAATAAAAAAATAAAAAGCTCACATTCATATATTTTTTTTAATTTTACAATAATGTTAGAGCTTTGAGCTTTGAGCTTTGATCTTTCAGCTTTCCCCTATTCTACCCTTTAATCAATTTTTCAGGTTTTTTTACAAATGAGGAATTTTGTAATTAGCACAGTACAAGTGCTTGCTTTGTAATACTTGTATATAACTTGATATTACAAAATATTTTTATTGTGGGCATACGAAATTGTGGCAGCTATCAAGGAATACGCTGTTAGCTATAAGCAATAATTGCAACCTAGTAATAATTATTATTATGTTGCGTGTATTACTGTTAAGTTCAATAGATGGCGCTGTAAGTACGGTAAAAAATCTTTTTTTTTATTTTTAAGCAGGTATCCGTTACATTTTTATTTATATCGAATGTTCGAATAAAATAAAGTGTCAAAATTTCAAAGCTCATTACGTTAGGAGATTTAAGATTTTGAACATTTACATGTTTATTCAAATGAATTCATACTTTAAAAAAATATTACTCCACATAAAATCAATCATCCACCTTCAGATTGCAATGGAAAAAATAATTAATTTACAATGGAATTAATAATCAGAGGATATTTATCGCAGCCATTAATAAGGACAACAGCTGTGTCGCTGAATGGGGTGATTTAAAATGTGATTGATAGGACCTTGGTAATACATATATATATATGTATATATATATATATATATATATATATATATATATATATATATATATATATATATATATATATATATATATATATATATATATATATATATATATATATATGAATCCCGGATTAATTCGGATCTCACATACTAATATAAGAGTTTCTGCTTAATAAAAAGCTTCTTTACATCTCACCAATAGATGTCTCTAGTGAAGTTTTAGTGATTCATGAACAAGGTTTCTAAATTGGTTCATATATATAGAACTTCCAAGAATTTGAGTAGTGTGGTTGTCAATAATGGGTAGAATTGGTGAATGTTACACGTGTGTAAAGTGATCACTTAAACCAGCCTATGACGGTCGTAAGCCCCGTAAATGCCCAGACTTCCATATTCTTCTTCATCTTTGATGAGATGTCAAAAAATAATATGAATAAAAAATAACTCCTGTAATTGGAGATAATCCAGATTTTGTGAACAAGTATTTGGACAAACTCAAAATGTTGCAAAATAAGATATTTTACTACCCAAAATCTCGATGAGTGTTATATGGTATAATAAAATTACTAACATTTTGTAAAACACATACCTACTACCTTTAGATCGAATTCACAAAATATTCGTGTGGCAATGCAATCTAATTTATTGAGATTTATGCATTGAACTTTGATAATAATGTCCAAGTTATGTCATTATGTTTTTACGAAGCCATCGTCCGGATGGCCATGAATTTTAAGTTAACAACACCCAAGTATAGATGCTGACCAGATGTCCATTCAAAATCAATTTGATAATTTACGCAACGTAGATCGCGGAAAATCACTTTCATTTTTATTAAACATGTTTTTTATGTATAAAAAATCCCCAGTATGTAAATATATCTTATGAATCTAGTGGGTATATAAAATAATTCGGATAGCCTTACATATCGCTCACTCCTTTCAAGAACGTCATAAATCAAAAATCGCCAATTTTCGGAATGCCCAGAAAATGTACTATATCCCAGCAAAAGTGGCATATTTTTAACTTAATATTTACCCGCTGCAGGGCAGAAAATGTTGTTTTTGCATTTTGAAGAAAATGTGTTGTTAAATTTTTTTTTATAAACTAAATATTTTTCAAATGGAGAAAAAACCTTCAAGTTTTACCTAAAAAGATTTGTTGCACACTAAAAAGTTCAATAAGTGTCTTGATATTTATTTTTAATACATTGTATGTATTATAGTTTTAAACTTTAAAAACGTTCCCTGAAAAATAAAGGTTTTTGATTTATGACGTTGTTGAAAGGAGTGAGCGATATGTGTGTTACTGTGAATTAAGTGATCACTTAATTCACCGCATATCAGATCGAAGGACTGTTAACACCCAGACTTCTATATTCTTCTTCATCTATGTTGATATGTCAGCATTAGTAGTTCATACTCCACTTTAGTGGGAAATTTATGGTTACTGTGATAATGAAGGAAATTTAAGTGAAATTATGTGTGTAAAATGTGCGTTAAATGATGTATTTATTTTCATAACATCACATTGTTGTCGGGTGGTTTTTTCATCAACTCCCCTTATTAGTACACTAAATTGGGTCGTATACTAATCGCGAGTTACCTCAAACCAAACTCCGATCTGTACAATGTTCTTTGACATCTCGCGCTCTACCAACAGTAAGCAAATAGAACGCCTATAAGCGTCTCCCGCTCTCTACCAACAGTATGTTAAAAACGCTTTTAAGCGTTTACCGCAAACAATGTGTTAACACTTTCCTTATCATTCATCGTCCACTTTGTGTAATACCACTCAAAAAACAGAATGTGAACGATGAATGATAATGAAGGTGTTATATTACCATACCACGAAGGATAGAATGTTCTATTGTCCTACATTCATTTTTTAAATTTTAAGTTTCACTTGGTAAATACCGCAATTTCTTAAAATCTTGTTACACATATTTCGATGCACTCCGAATCATTTTTAAACACCGTATACGGTTGAGAAATAGTGGTATTTACCAAGAAAAACTTGAAGAATTAAAAATGGATGGATATTATCTAAATACTAATACTAAATCAATTAATGAAAATATTTCATATTTAGAATAAAATAATAAGTATAGTATGTATTTTTTTCCACATGAATTTATTTGACCAGCAACCAGGTTTCGGCGTAACCGATATTATCAGACTGGTCTGATGATATCGGTAACGACGAAACCCTGTTGCTGGTCAAATACAATTTATGTGGAAGAATTATATAGTTATTATTTTATTCTATAAAATGTAGTTCCACCAAGAAATGTCAGTACAAAACTTAAACCTAGTAATAATGTCAAGATATTTTTCTAGTGTTGGGTTATATATCCAAAATTAAACACGGTTATTGGATTAATTTATTACCCAACAATTCAATGTGGAATTCTACCAACTGTCTGCAATTACAATAAATAAGATATTTTTCGATGGATATTCGATCACGTTGACGCAAATTCGTTGTTCCGATATAAGAATGCTCAGGATGTGAATCAGAGCTGGCGGACCAGGGGATCTCGTGATCCAATCATCGTGTCAGATGCTCGGCGTTGCGTTCAGACCTCAGACACATGGCGTGGGAACAAGACTCTCAGACAATTACCATTAACATTGAGTACTCGACCATAAACCCCCCTGCAATCGGACCAGTTTAGCTGAATGTAATTGGATGAAAGCGATCTAGGGCAATTTGGTGATCCAGCTAAGAGCAGAAGATGCGATCGAGTTACATAAGGGATCAAGATTGCTGTTTCGTCTGATACCAACTAGATAACTGACTAACTTCTCCGCAGGAGTAGGCAGAGAGAGCAGAACGCCACGACACCTGTATTTGCAAAACAATTGTTGCATCTTCCAAAGTCATAATAATAATAATAATAATAATAAAACCCTTATCCGTACCCCAACGGTGCATAGGGCACTGCCTTATATAAACGCAGTGTTATCTTGATCGTTTACACGTGAAGGAAAGGTGATCAGCCCTCCGCGTCAGGTTGGTACCTAAAGCGGAGAGCTGATCATCTTTCCTTCATGTGTAAAACGATCAAGATAACACTGCGTTTATATGACGCAGTGCCCTATGCACCATTGGGGTGCGGACAAGGGTTTTATTATTATTTATATTATGTATTTGTATTTTCATCTATTGATGAGAACATCTGTAGTTCTCAAAACTAGTCGTGTATAATTTAATAAACTAAAAAGTGGACTTATATCAGTATTTATTTTTATAATTAAAGGTTTATGGTGAAAATACCACGTTTCGATAGCCGGTGCGGTGTTTAATATTCAACTCCATTATTGTCCGTTCTCCGCGAAGGGAAACTCGGTTGGAAATGATACTAAAAACAAAACAATTGATGGGAAATTAATTGTCAGCGTGAGAATAATATAGCGGATCATTAAAATTTCATTTCCATGAAATTTCCAAATGAGGTCGCTTCGTTAGCACGCGACAATGCTACCTCTGTATATAATACAAAATACAATACGTACTTTTGCGGGCAAGTCCCGTTAAATGGCACTTAATTATAACAATTAAATATAATTAAAGTGTAACTTACAACATTTTGAGTGTGTCCAAATACTTGTTCACAAAATCTGGATTATCTCCAATTACAGGAGTTATTTTCATATTATTTTTTTTGACATCTCATCTTATCTTATCTGGTCAAATTATAAGCTTAATAATAAAAATGAAAATGGTATTTTCTGGCGTTTCTCATGTGTGTGATCCAGGATTCGGATCTCACATACTAATATAAGAGTTTTTGCTTAATAAAAAGCTTCTTTACATCCCACCAATAGTTGTCTCTAGTGAAGTTCTAGTGATTCAAGAACAAGGTTTCTAAATTGGTTCATATATATAGAACTTCCAAGAATTTGAGTAGTGTGGTTGTCAATAATGGGTAGAATTGGTGAATGTTACACGTGTGTAAAGTGATCACTTAAACCAGCCTATGACGGTCGTCAGCCCCGTAAATGCCCAGACTTCCATATTCTTCTTCATCTTTGATGAGATGTCAAAAAAATAAAGTGTAACTTTGTTTTAAAATCTCTATAAATATTTTTTTACAACTTAATTATTATGTCTACCGGTTTCGAAGCTAACCGCTTCTTTATCAAGACTGATTAATACTAAAACACTACCTACTAAACAACATTCAAAATATTTTGACGGTTAGGGAAAGAAGCTTAGGTAGATCTTAAGTGGCTTTATTTTTTTTTGTTGATTGGCAGTCACAGTCAAAAGGGATCAGGGATGACCTCTTGACTCCCTCAACTTGACTTTTTGATGTGACTTCGTTTGCGAGCGAGTGTGTCACATATATAGAGAATGTGGATTGGCGTTTCGTTATCCTCCATACAAAATCTGCATACTGGGGAGTCATGTGGTCCAATATATATTTTTTTAATTTTGGATAAGTTTATGCTATATATGTTACGATCTTCCATTTTTTTATTATAACTCGATAACAGGGCCAAACGATATCCAAAATTCGTTCCATTGGTCCAGAAAAAAAACGTTTTTTTCGTATCTCGACTACAGTTCTACCAATCGAGTCCAAAACTTACAGACACCCGATTTTATTTAGGACAAACATAAATTGCACATTTGTGGCTGAGCCGCACTCAAGGCGCCAAAAGTGGCATGCCCCTCGCGAGCCACAGTTTGCGAACCTCTGCACTATACTATAAATACACATAAATAAACACATTCTGCACATATGGTGTTACACAAGGAACAAAGGAACGGAATGACGAGCTCACTGCTAATTTAAACGGTTTATTAATTCCTATTTACCTTCACTCAGAATATTTGACTTGGTCCTTAGAGCGGTGACAACGCTGATGCATTTTCGCATCAAAGGTCCATTGTTTCAATGTTTGTGCACTTAAAGGTCGCTAACATACATTCATTTAAATGTTTGGTGTCACCAATGAACTGCTATCCTTATTCAGACGTTTAAAACTCTCTCGCTAAGAATAATGCAATGACGTTCAAAGGTGAATACACCCCTAAAATGTGTATTTATCATAGGTAATAATATAAACGAATGAAAAAATAACTATGGTAAAATTGAAGACGTGAAGACATAAATACTGTAATATTTTTTTTTTACGATTTATTGTAATTGAAGTGAGAATGAAAACATCGTGAATCGAAAAGTGTGATGGGGACATTGGTAAAAATTATTGTAGTTTAAAAAGGGAGAAGAGTAACATATTGTAAGATGTGGAATGAAAAAGCATAAAGTTAGTGCCTTAAATGTAGATAATGATTTTATGAAATAGGTTTTTGGTAAAAAAAAATTTAAACAAAGTAGTTTTGTAAGATATGAAATGAAAAATCACAAGGTAAGTGCCCTAACCCTTGATCCTTAAAAATATATATTTATTTATTACGCTACATAAATTTTTGGTAGAAAAAATTAGATTATAAAATTTATAATAGTATTTTAAACAAAGTAATTTTGTAAGGTGAAGATGATGTTATGAAGAATCATAGGGTAAGTGATTCAAATACAGAGTATTTTTACATATACATAAATACATTATTGGCAGAAAAAGAAGAGTAAAATATACAACGATATTGAATAAAATAAACTTGTAAGATATAAAATGAAAAATCACATGTTTATACCGCAAAAATATATAATTACTAAATGGATTTTCACCACAAAAAATGAAAAAAATATAAAAGTCGAAAATAAATTACTCATGTAAGAGGAGCGAGTGTTTTTGCCTAGAATTTTCACTCATGAATTACATGAAATTATAGTAACTTTAAACATAAAGAGTAAATCCACTCACAAGTAGGCATAGGCTATGCAACTTATAAAGTTGAAGCCTGAGTAGGGACATGATAAACGGTATTGCATAAGCCGTAGCTAGATTTCAGAGTCACTTGGACGTTGGGTATTATAATTCAAAAAAATAAAACTCATGTAAGATATCGAATTAAAAATCACAACGTTCGTGGCTCAAATAAAGATGATTATTATAATAAAAAAATCGGTTGTAAAAACAAGAATAAAAAAGTATAGAATGATATTGTACAAAGTAGTGGTATGAAAAATCACAAGGCCTCAAAAATGATATGGATAATTATTGCATTAATTTTTTTTTTTATAAAAAAGAAAAATAATAAAACGGAAAATGTTTCTACAAACTAGAATTGTAAGATATCAAATGAAAAAAAACACAAGGTTAGTGCGTCAAACATTGATTATACATAGTTATTACACAAAACGGTTTCAAACAGCACGTACAAATAAATAAAACAAAACTAAAAACCGTTTACTTTAATTGTTTTCTCGTAATGCTGTGAATCTCCAAACTAGAATTACGCGATACAATGGAATGGCAATCAGATGAAATCTTCATTAATCCAGAGTTAATATTCTGTTTTATATTTCCGGACTAAAAAATATAAACAATGGAGTACATTTTAATTATTATCAGAGATACAAGAACGCAAATTTTTATTCAATTACGAAATATCTCGATCAGCGGTAAGACACCTGTGACCTTAGAACTCTATTCTGCCTCTTAGCGTCTCCAATGTGGCATTAAAAAAATAAATGAAGAAAATAAAATAAAAAATATAATTATATATATGTATATCAATATATATGTATATCAATATATATATATATATATATATATATATATATATATATATATATATATATATATATATATATATCTATATATATAAATATATATAAATATATATATATATATATATATATATATATATATATATATATATATATATATATATATATATATATATATATATATATATATATATATATATATATATATATATATATATATAAATATATTTAAATATGTTTATATATTTATATATATATATATATATATATATTTAAATATGTTTATATATTTATATATATATATATATATATATATATATATATATATATATATATATATATATATATATATATTTATATATATATATATATATATATATATATATGTATATATATATATATATATATATATATATATATATATCTATATATAAATATATATATATATATATATATATATATATATATATATATATATATAAATATAATATATAATATATATATATATATATATATATATATATATATATATATATATATATATAAAATGTTATTATATAAAAATCCAACTTATGTTTTTGTCAGCAAAACTAGTAGTCGATGGATTGTATAATATACATACAAAGTACAACTTTTTTAGCAATAAATATTCATATTATTCATCAGTGTATTTCTTTTAAAAAGATTTTTTCAAACAGCGTTTCAATTAATTTTCATTGTGAATCGAAAATGCTCGCAATGTCGCTATTACAGGTCGGAAGCCCTGTTCAAACATTCATATTCTTCCTCATCTATGTTAAAATGTCAAAATGTAAAAATATTTGGTTTATGGTAGGGTGTGAAGATTTTCTTTACTGCAGTTTTCAGTGTTAAATCCTACCTTTAATGTTGAATCAGATAAATGAATGTAGCCTTCATGAATGAAAAGGTTCCCTACGCCTGATCTAAATATAAGCTTTTGGTATACAACACTTTTCTGAAACGCCACAACTTCGTGTATTATGATTAAAAATCATGTTAATTATAACTCAACGATCCAATTAATATTCTGACGTAATAAATTGATATGTTTGGAGTAATTAAGAAAAACATATAAAATCACTGGTCCGCTTCCGTGATGTAATAGTTAACGCGTTTGGCTGCCGTGCTGAAGGTCCTGAGTTCGATTCCAAGAGAAGGGACTAAAATTAATATCAAGCCCCAACATATGTTGGTTAACAACGTTATTGTTTTTTTTTCTTAAAATACCGCTTTTGACTAACTAACTAACTAACCATCACGCCTCTTCCCCGCAGGGGTATGCAGAGAGAATCGAACGCCACACCACTCTGTCCTTGCAAAAATTCTTCGCCTCTTCTACGTTCATGCATCTCCTCATACATACCCGACGATTATTACGACTGCTGACTCGGCAGCTTTCAAGTATTTGACATTAAAATTTTTATTTATTTTTTTTAATTTTTATATTTTCTTTATTTCTTCAATATAAATGTAAAAATAATTAACATGCATTTTGGTTCTTTAGATATGTCCTGTGTTGAGCCGAAATACTTACACGTTAAAGTACAACAAAAGTAAAGTAAAAATATAAAATATTTTTTTGTTGCGACGTATCGAATACTGGGCCTTAAGTGGTTAATGGTTGTTCATACGACAAAAGCGAGACAACATGATTATAATCGCTAAAGCGAGGAAAATATAGTATAGTATACGTTATTATAGGACAAGTTTATTAGATTTTGCACTAGTGTACGCTGTGTGCAGGTTTAAGCCATATTGGTGCAACAACTCACCCCCTCCCCTAACACGACAGTACAGCCTTCAAGTTGCATGCAGGGTGCAGTGCAATCCTTAATACCTAATACTTAATACAGTTACGTACTCACAGCGAAGCCTTACGAGCCAATCCGACGGCATTATTACAAACCCTACTTTGTAATATCGTCAAGGAATGTCAGTGACTCACATCCTATGTAAATTCACATGTGAAATTATAAAACCCAAAATCATACACCCAAAAATCATACACACAAAATCAAGTAATTTCCCTACTAACTTAGAATCACCGGACTGTATAAACTCATGCCTCTAGCGAGATAGCGAGTGTTTTTGCCTAGAATTTTCACTCATGAATTACATGAAATTACAGTCACTTTCAACATAAAGAGTAAACCCACTCACGAGTTAGCATAGGCTATAAAACTTAAAACGTTGAATCCTTAGTAGAGTCACGTTAAGCGGCGTTGCATAAGCCGTAGATAGTTTTCAGAGTCACTTGAATGCCAGGTAATTAAAAAAATGAATGTCAGTGACTTCATTACAAATAACTAAAATAGGTCTTCAGTACATCTTTTCCTTCTTCGCGAGTCACAATCTGATTGATTGGTTTGCTTCCATGGTCTGTGCTCGACCAACTCGACGTACCCGCTACAAAGCATGTCGGAGATGATTTGGTCCATGTCTGGAGGTAGGCCCCAGACAAGATGGTAAGATGACAATAACAAAGTGACGGGTCTGCACTGGAAGACATCGCTTTCAACAGACAACTGTGGAAATCCAAGAGGGAGGCCTTTGTTCAATACTGGACACAAGAAGAAAACTGAAGCCTAGAAGTCAGGTTAAATGGAGTCGTCCTCTGTAGTTTGTGCCTTCACACATGCTTTCCGCAATCGTAATAAGCAGGCCTGAGTGTCATATATTATGGCCTATCAATTTTATTCGCTGTTGTGCTACTTTATTTATTGTAGTAAGCATCTAGACTCCCTAGCCCTGCTCGATACCTCGTTGTTCCCTACACGTTCCGACTGATGAATCCCCAACATGCGCCTGTAGCACCACATCTCAAATGCCTCTAGCCTGTTCTGTACATCGTTCAGTACATGTAAATAAATGCTACTTTTTTACATTTTGACGTCTCAGTAAAGATAAAGAAGAATATGGATGTCTGGGTATTTGCAGGATTTACAGCCCGTCATAGGCTAGTTTAAGTGATCACTTTATATACGTGTAACACACACTATTCTATCCAGGTGCGTGCGTTCCATATGGGCAGAAAAGCAGTGCCCATCCTAACTTACCCGCGTGACATGTAAAAACGAAACCAGTGCCTATCCTACCTTACTAAGAAGTACCTAACTTACCTTACTACCTACCTCTACTGCCTAACCTAGTAAGTAGTACCTAGCTTACCTTACTACCTAATTAATTATGGCCACTGAATCTACCTATGATCGACAACCACACTACTTAAGCTTTAAGTTCTCAGAAAAAAACTGTCTTTTATTAATTTTACTAACAATAGAAATTCACAGATATTAAAAAATAAACTTGTATTTTCTACATTCAAATAATTGCCATTTTTATATCATTTTGTAACAAAAATAATATGGTGAAAAATGTCGAAATATTTTAGTTATAACTTAAAAGTTAAAAACGATATAAGAATAAAATTGTATGTGTATAACATAATAGAACTCTAATACATATATATAACGACTATTTTTCTACGATAAAATCAATAAAAAATTTCTCTATGTTTTTTTACTATGCAAAAACTAAAAGTAACAAATTTTATAGATTCTCTGTTATTATTTCTAACTTGTTTTATTACAAACTATACATAGTTTGAAAAGCAAGCCAAAAAAACGTATCTTGAAGTGTTTGCTTTAAGTCGTTGTGAATAGATAGTGTGTATTTTAATATTTTTTTCAACAGAAAAATAAAAAGACTTTAAAGAAAGTTTTTCATAAACAGATAAATTTTTTAAGGCGCCTACACGTGTTGAAGGTTTTGTAAATCCTCTCTCAAGGCAAACGTCAGTCAAGGTGAAAGTAAGGGGGTAAAAGGAGTAGATAGATATACATTTAAGTATCAAATATAATGTACTATTAAACAAGGGGTAGGTTCTATGACCTATGTAGGTATTTTTATATTAAATATTAATTATTGAAATATAACAATCATTTCGAGAGTCTACTAAATTGTATTTTATTATTAAAAACACTTAAAATAAAATTTGTGACAGTTGTTTCGCCTTTTTTTTAAATTTATATACATTTATTTAAATCACAATTTTTTATTTTGAACATTTTTTTTTGCAGAGACCCACCAAGCCACCTTGTGTGTCTTGTCGGTGGGGTTCTTTTTTAATACATTTTTTATTGTTTTTAACGATTTTAACCTAATATAGACACAAAAAAGAGAAAAAAATATGAATATAAACATTTTACAATTTTCATAAAATTAACTCTTAACCCATTCTTTTATTTTGCATTTGTTCCATATTTTATTTTGACCTCTAACATCCGTCGGCAACAAATTAAAAATGTTCGGAACGATATATTGCAGTGTTCGACTCCCATATTTATTGTTAATTCTTGGGACTATCAAACCTTCGTTGTGTGTAAATCGTGTATCATGGTTGTAGCATTTTATGGCATGTTATGGCATTTTCAAACTAATGTAGCTAATTTATTCGCCTTATATATTTGTTTGAAAATGTCATTACAATCTGTGTTTGATTTTAATATTCAATATTTAATACTTAAATTAAAATGGAGTTCTAAAAATTACTACTGTGTATCTTTGGATTTACACCGCTTTCCTCGTAATTTATTCTAACAAGACATGGGTACTATTATTTTGACATCTCAACATAAATGAAGAAGTATATGGAAATACCCAGACTTCCGTATTCTTCTTTATCTATGTTGACATGTCAAAATGTAAAAATAGCGCCTTAGTGGAGAAACTTAGATTTATGAACAAGTATTTGGACACATTCAAAATGTTATGAATAAAAATGGTCAAATTATAAGCTGTCAATATCAAATTATAAGCTAGATATAAAAATCATGTTTTCAGGCGACTCCTAGTACGTAAAATAATCCGGTTAGGATTTTTCATACATCTAAACATGTAAAAGGGGTTGTGCTAAATAAAAGCTTTCTTATTTTTTATGTTTTTATTATTATTGCATAAATTGTATACATTTATTTAAATTACAATTTTTAACATATTTAAAAAATATTTATTTTGCAGAGACCCACCAAGCCACCTTGCGTGTCTTGTCGGTGGAGTATTTCAACATTTGTATGTAATTTAACATTTTCTAAATTGTTCAGAAAATTTAGAAACACCTCAACACGTCATTCCAAATCCATTGATAATATTATTTTAAATATGTTAAGTATCTACTCGTAATATTAAGGCTTAAATCTCAAGCTTGTCTCGATCGTTTAAATCAGAATGCGTTCAGCCACGCTCAGGGCTGGCCGTGTGCTCACGGTCAATTAAAAAATGTGTATTGGATTTTTTTTTGTTTTTTAGAATATATATGGAAAAAATATTTTTAATATGTATTTTTTAACTCCTTACCTTTCAATAACTCTTTTATTCAAAACGATACATGTAATTACATATTTCGAAAAAAATATTCAATGCAATAAAGATGCAATTAACAAAAAATCAATTACGCAAAATGTTACATGATTTAGAGAAAATAAAGTTGCGACTTAACGAATACTTGGCCTTAAGGCCATCTCTAAGTTCAAAGCATAATCCAGTTTCTTCGCACGAGCGGACTCATCTCTCATCTTCGCGGCGGTTATTTTAATATCACATCTCAGTGCCATCTTCTCTCTTCCGGGAAGTAGACTTGCTTCTCCTCCATCTACAGTTAGATCGCTTGTCGGATGAATACCTTATCAATCGGAGGCTGAACGAGGAACTCGTGACACACATTCGACGATCCATCATCGCATTACGCACAAACCAGCGACTACTGTATTCATATTTCCGAATAATTTTCAATAATTAGTATTCTGTCTAAAACGGCTATGCGGATAAGATAATAATGGTGTTTAATTCATTTATCATTTCGTTCTGAAACTTAAATATAATATAATAAACATACTATAATAACGATTAAAATCTACAAGTTCAATGAATCACTGAATTATGCCATTTGAATATCAGACATGCTTTTAAATGAAGGAATTGAAACTTTAAATTTATATATAATTGTGGTTCACCAAGTAATATTGTTACTTACTATGACAAACTAATTATTCCGGGTGAATTTTTATGACGGGAGTATCCGTTTGGTATATTTTTGTGCTTTATTTGATAATTACAGAAAAGGGACAAATTATATATATAAATATATATATATAAATACATATATATGCTCGGCTACCGTTCTGGAGGTCCCGGGTTCGATTTCCAGGGGGGGGGTCAAATAAATACAAAAGTGATTTTTTCAGTGTAATATTTATTCAATATTACCCTGGACTGGTACCTGAAGCGGAGGGCTGATCACCTTTCCTTCATGCGTAAACGATTAAGATAACACTGCGTTATATGACGCAGTGCCTTATGCACCATTGGAGTGCGGATAAGGGTTTAATTATGTATATATATATATATATATATATATATATATATATATATATATATATATATATATATATATATATATATATATATATATATATATATATATATATATATATATATATATATATATATATATATATATATATATATATATATATATATATATATATTTATATATATATATATATTTATATATATATATATATATATATATATATATATATATATATATATATATATATATATATATATATATATATATATATATATATATATATATATATATATATATATATATATATATATATATATATATATATATATATATTTATATGTATATATATATGTATGTATATATACATACAAAATTGTGTGTGTGTATGCATCCGTCGTAATGTGATTGAAAAGCGACAAAAACTACATAATACCGTAGTGACCGCTGTTCAACCGGTACCTGCTGTAGACGAGCCGCATTGTGTGAGGCGAGTAATCCGACACGTGACGAGCACGTAACGACACGTAGCACGTAGCCAGCACGTAGTACGTGATGCTGACTCTGCCCCGTCTCTATAGGAAGCGATCAGGAGCGCAGCAGACGCGAAGGTATTCCGTATTCAGCCGCTATAGAAATGGCGAGCATTTTTCCATGAATTTATTTATAAAGAACATGGGTCAGTGTCCCCAACGCCATAAATCACAGCATCGTACAGGAATTATAAGCTTTCTTCAACATTTGACTTTTGATAAAACCAAAATATTTTAAAGCTGTAAGACCAAAACATAATGGTCTCATTAACGCCATTAAAATTACTTGTTGTTGAATCCTTGTTCAAAATCCTGGGTTTTTCTTCTTCACTGAGGGGTTTTTTTTTTTGCATTTTACAATATACATATTATAGTTATTCTTCCTTCTTCAAATCCTCATCCACAACCGATGGTGCATAGGGTACTGCATCATATAAACGCAGTTGTTATCTTGATCGTTAATATATAAAGGAAAGATGATCAGCCCACAGCTACAATAAGAGTGATAAATTACATATATTTATTTTCATTAATTGATTCGGCAGTCACTTTGTGGGAAAATCTATCCATTTTCAATTCAAGTTTTACTTACAACATTTTGAGTGTGTCCAAATACTTGTTCACAAAATCTGGATTATCTCCAATTACAGGAGTTATTTTCATATTATTTTTTGACATCTCATAATATTGAAATTGGTTCATATATACAGAACTTCCAAGAATTTGAGTAGTGTGGTTGTCAATAATGGGTAGAATTGGTGAATGTTACATGTGTGTTAAGTGATCACTTAAACCAGCCTATGACGGTCGTCAGCCCCGTAAATGCCCAGACTTCCATATTCTTCTTCATCTTTGATGAGATGTCAAAAAATAAAGTTTTACTTAGTAAATACCACTTTTTCTTACAATCGATGCACTCTGCATCATTATCAAACATCGTATGTGAAGCTAATTCTAAATTTTAGATTTGGGTTCTTGGGACGTTGAAGGTTAGAGAGAGGGTAGGGACTGTTTCTTATTTTTATTAATTTATTTTATTTTTTCAATATTTTTTTAAAATTTCTTATCAGTGGGAAAGAAACAGCTCCTACCCCCTCTTCAACATTTAACGTCTCAAGGACCCAACTCTTAAATTTTAAATTAGCTTGCGGAATGCATCGAAAAACGTGTCACAGTAGATTTTAAGAAAAAGTGGTATTCACTTATATTTATTTAACACTTCCCCTGGGAATCGAACCTGAGACCGAGCCGAGCGTGCTGAAGAGGAGAAGATTGTTTGCAAAGACATATTGGTATGCTGTTCTTTTCTCTCTGCCTACCTTTAT